>NC_029790.2:104630-117507 GCF_000816755.2 Arachis ipaensis | reverse complement strand
AGTTATTTAAAATATAAATAAATTATATAATATCTTTATTTTTATTTGGTGTGTGAAGGTATAATGTACAATTATGCGTGACACATATAAAAATTAAGAATTAAGAATGATAATACATGTGTAATTAAGAATGATAATACATGTGTTATTGTAATTTTAGTATGACTTCTATTATATTAAAGGTGATTTATAGTTATTTAAAATATAAATAAATTATATAATATCTTTATTTTTATTTGGTGTGTGAAGGTATAATGTACAATTATGCGTGACACATATCTAATAAAAAAATTAAGAATGATAATACATGTGTAATTAAGAATGATAATACATGTGTTATTGTAATTTTAGTATGACTTCTATTATATTAACTGATAAAGGTGATTTAGTTTAGCATTCCCATGCGTCGCTGCACGGGGCATGCACTAGTCAGAATCAAGACCAAATTATCACCCATGAAGACAACACAATGATAGAAAGACTAAAAAGAACACTTAGCATCCCGTTCCAGGCGGAAAATTTTGACAAAATCTACCCCAACAATAGGGGGTTAAAAAAAATTGAAAGATTTACAAAGTCTATCACCTATAACAAATTTTCTGAATAAAGATATACACCGCCTATCAACTGTAGTGATTTCCCTATTTCTATAAAGACAACCAAACTCATTTTCTTTCTGCAGCTATATGCTGGCTAGATTTCCTCCTATTCCTCTATTGGTTATATTTGATCTCGGACCCCTTCAGATTTAAATTGACATCCAGACACTCCATTCAGCATGAAAATAGGCAATTATGTCCCTACGAAGCCAGTATTGAGCAAGACATATGGGAGTTCTTTTCCTTTTCATTTTTTTTTAATTATATCATTCTGTTTCTTGTGTTTATATATGATGCAACTCTCAAGCAGCAGCAGCAGCTGAAGGCAGCATGAGGCGGCAACAAATCACAATGGAAGCGTCAAGAAGACAGCTGTCCTTAAAAAGGACCTTTCACTAATCTGACAGAATTTCTTCCAACTCAGGATCCTCAGAGTTCAGAGCTTCATAGTCCGAAATTGTTTCATTGAACATCCCCTTCTCATCACCCTGATCTTCATCATCATCCATGTCAGGCCATTCAGACTCATCATCCACATCCTGATCATTATTTGTTACATTTTTCCTATTCGTGTTATCCTTCCCATATTTTCTAGGTCCAGATATTTTCTCCACTTTGGTTACAGAATCCTCGCATATGCAGGTAGATGGATTCTCATGAAACCCACCTCTACCTGGTCTAACTTCCTTTGGCTCCCCCATGAAGCCTTTCTGGAAAGTACGGACACTAGAAGCAAAAACTTCCCAAGTCAAATTGTTTCTGTTCAAGAACAAACGGTAGAGCTTTTTTGCATTTGGACGAATGGTAGGCTTGTGCCCAAAGTATCTCCTACAAAGAAGTGCTCAAAAAGTTGATCAGGCAGCACGTTAGTAACGATAAACAGGAGAAGAAAAAACCTGACATACCTTCTTCCAGCTAATATTTTAGCCATATTACCATTGTTGTTTGTCACAAATACATCACTTTCATCACAAACAATGAAGTCAAGTGCAGCCATGCGAGAAGAAAATGGAGAAAATGGCTCTAATTCTTCTTTCGTAGCAATGGTGTCCTTTGAGTGGAAATTGGGAAACAATGCTTTGAGAGGTGCCAATGTTTCCTCCCCTCCATATACTTCCCCTGATGCAACATATATATGAACATCAGAGCCATACCCCAATGCTCTTAGCATGAGTCCAACTTCTTCTGGGGTTAACGGGCATTTCCCCTGTCTCCTTTGCCTATCAGGATTGCTTCTCTGCATTTCAATATTTCTCAATTGTTTTTACTAGTCTATAGTCTATATCCATAATTCTGAATAAACTTTCAAATGCAAACATAGAAAGATTTTCTATTCACAACATTATGCCTTTTGCTACAAACAAATAATCAGTCATTAACACCGCTACACCAGTGCCCAAACTCATTTTCTGAAAAAACATCCAGTTGGGTTTTATCTCCGGTATAATTCTAACAAAATTAATATTGACTACCACTATCATGTGCTTGCATGTGCTGTCAAGCATACAAAGTAGAAGACTAAATAATACAATAATACATTATGGAATTTTCAAGATCTCCTAATAATTGAGGTTTGTAATGAGTAACAACATTAAACATGCAAGCCTTACATGCAGTGTTTTCCATCTCCTCCTTATAGTGCCCAGTTCCTTTTGCTCCTTCTCTCCACCACCATAATCACATCCAGAAAATGCAAGCATATCAGGTTCAAACCTGTAGAAAAAATTCAGCGAGATTAATGAACTCTGGCAATAGTTATTTCACCTAGTTAACTGCAGCAACACAAAAAAGTCATTGCTACTTGTCCACGTTTCAATAAACAAAATCTTTGTTAATGCAATCATGTCAATCAAACTCTTTCACAGCAATTGTCCCATTGGTGGTCAGATATTCCAATAGCATGGTTAGAGAGGATGGCTGGCCACTGGCCCAATTTGACTTTGTAATACTTGACTACTTGCAAATACCGCATTCTAGTAAGAACAACAATCCTACATGATATTGGTTACTCTTTTGTTTCAAAATAGGACAAATAGATGGAATTGGATATCATAAGATTATGTTTAGATAGCACATTTGGTTAAAAAAAAATCGGCAGGAATATTCACAAGAAAAAAATGCTTGCTAAAAGCAGAGAGACTCGCATTTGTGCTACAATATACCTGAGATTTTTAGTAGGGATTAACACCAAAAATACCAGCAAATTATTCGGTCGCCAACAAAAATGCCTTGATTTATATTATCAACAAAAATACTCTCAAAATATTTAAACACATGACAAAAGTACATAAATGTGACAAAAAGTCATCTTTATTAACGGAAATGCTGATCTGGCAAACAACATGTCCGCCGAACGGAAGCCACATAAGCATTGTCGGTTGCCACCTCAATCGTTTACGTTATCGGAGATGGTCTTTCTTCACATCTAGGTCCTACTATCACATTTTTAAACATTTTGACGGTACTTTTGTTATTAACATAAACCGAAGATATTTTCATCAGCGCCTGAGGGCATCTGTGGGTTAACTCTTTTTGTGATCACGTACAGGCTATATAGGATCAAATTCAAATGTGAATACTACCTTAGGTGCAATGCAATATAGTGCTTGCTTCTCATCCTCATTCGATGAACCAATTTTTCACCCATTGAAAATATTGGATTGGTAAACCTTAAAGCATGGTAATTAACTCTACATCTCAGTTTCTGATATTCTGTATCCAACCTGTTTGCAAGCCTGTAGTCAAACTTGCTGAGTTGAACAGCCTGCAACAAAAAGAAGCAAACTAAATACTTTGCAGGGGGTAACAAAATACCCTAAACAATCCGTAAATTGATTAAAACTTAATAGTATTACTTAGATCTGAATGTGAAGAGGTTTGACTTGGCTTCCATAAAATATAAATCGATTCAAAGTTCAAACTCAAACAATTCAACTAATTATTATATGGCAATGAAATGCAAATGATACCCCAGAGGAACAGGGGTTTTCATTAAGCAATAAAAGCAGCAGCCGAGGCTAAATAGTGTTCTCATGCATCCACAGACTTCCTCAAATTTCTTGAGGTTTCAAGTGGCAAAACTGCTTTTAAAAATTAAAGAATGGAACCACAGCAATTACAATTTTAAGAAGGCTACAGGTTATGAACCTTCAGGATTTGGTCTAACTAGCTATGAACCAATAACCTAGATTGATGAAACAAGGGAGTAACACGAGTTATCTAATCATGGTGAGGATCTAGATTTGAGCATATGACATCTTCCAGACAGCAAATAATAATAATAATCAAGCCAAAGGGTAAAGATGACTTGTTCCAGTTAAGGAAAGAATTTTAAACAAGTAGGCAATATTTCTGCATTTAAGAAATTTCAGACAGGGCATAAAAGACTTACATGCTTTTTCAGGAGTACAGGTAATATACGATTTACGTAACATCTTTCATTACACTTCCTTGGAACACGCATGTTGTACGAAGATAATGTTTTCCCACCTCTTCTTGGGAGTTGCTTGATGATTTTTACATCCTTTGACAAGTATGAGATAAACCAATCAACATCAAAAATTTCTGAGAAGTTACTGCAAAAGAAAAAGCATGACATCATTTCACAATTAAAAAGTTGCTAGCTACACTGACATTTGGATACTCAGATGGCGCATTTGAATTACAAAAGCATAGCTACACACACGGACGGACCAGATAACAAAAAGTCCTTCCATAACTGACCTAGAGTCTTTCCAGAACGATTTTTGATCCAATTTGGGAATAACAAGTGTAGCATTCAAGATACGCGCAGCAACAACACCATCTGTAATCTGGCAGTTGCAGATATAAAATAGTTGTCATTAACAGCTGAGTATGTTGATAACTTGCAAGCAATAAGCAATCGAAACAGCTATCCTGTTGCATTAAACTCTCTGATTTTGATTTTGTTTCTACTTTTAATTCATTTCACTTCTTTTATTTCAAAAATATTATACATATAACTATAATCACATAAATAGAAGGTAAAAGGTTTAAAACATGATGGAGTGTAAACAAAAGCCAAGCATCAAATACTCGGTTTGCCATAAAAGGGATAGATAGAAAAATACCCCAGTTCTCTGTTGATTCAAGCCTCCACTTGTTGCAATCATCAAATATCTGTTAGGTTGTGTAATAACTTGAGCCTCTGCCATGAGAAAAACAAAGTTATCTGTAACAGGTACATTTATACAATTATACATGTATTGAGAGAGATAAAGAGAGAGAGAGAACACTTATTAGTGAAGTGATGTGTAATCAATGCGAATATAAACATTGCAGTGAAATACGCACTTGGAAACTTGTTGCCCGCATCGCTGCAGCCGTGGAAGTGTTCGGAGTTTCTAGAACTCCAGACATGGCGATCCATCTTTCCTCCACCTCTCTGCTCATCATATCAAAACAAAGAAAACACAACTAAGGAATTAAGATCCAATAGAAACAAGCAGAAGCTGATTAGGCAAAGGAGAGATAAGAAGAACCCTAACCGGAACGCGGAAAACGGGAGTTGTAATTGCATCATCCGGCGGAGCGTTAAGCTATTATTAAATAGATAGAAGAGAAGAGAAAGCGGGTGAGCAAGTCGCATCGAAAGAGTATCCAATTTTATGAAATGTGAATTTAATTAGCTAGTACTGACCGAGGAGGTGTAGAAGTGGCGCAGATGATCGGTGTCGTTGGGGGAAGGAGCCAGAATGGAAAGGAGAGAGAAGAGAACCAGAAGAGCAGCGGCGACGCCTGAAATCAGAGGAATCAAGAGGCGGATGCGAATGCGTTGGTAATTGTTGTGGCGCCGCCGCTGAAGCGCCATAGGCTCCTCTCTCTCTCTCTCTCGCCGCTTGGCTTCCTCAGTTGCTCTTTGTTTTCTGGTCTTACTAGCTTGCGAGAAAAGAATAGCGAGCAATTTGGTATGATAAAAAAATTAACTAATAAGTTGTTTTATCAGTTGTAATTCAATATTTAATTAAATTAAGTAATTGATAACAGCGCAAGTGCCATCCAGGAAAAGGGAGGGAAACATGAAGGCAGCATTAAGCTCACTCTCTCCCCCAATAATGGATGGTGGTGATAGTGAATTAATGATCCAATACAATATACAGAGATAATTTACAAAGTAAAATATAGAATAAGTAATAAATAAGAAGGAATAAAAGGAGGAATAAGGCCAGGTGTAGTGAAGGTGTGGTTACTGAAGCCTAGTGAGTGTAGTCGTAGATCTATGATTTATCTACCGACTTTCTACTTATGTGTCGTGGTGTTGTGGTGGTTTCTGTTTAAGGTAAACTGGTAAAGGAAATCAAGATAGAAATGACGCTGCACCACCACGCCACGCGACAGGGCGAAAAATGAAAAAAAAAAATAAAATAAAATGGAAAAGGTATGAGGGTTGAGTGTTGTGGGCTGCCTTCCTTTCTTGCAGTTTTCTTGATTTTCACTCTAACCATTAACCATACCGAAGTATTATGCCTTCCTTCCCCCTTTCGGCCCCTTCCTCAGTTCCTCTTCACCTCAGCAGGGTATCTTTCCTTGCACGTGTCACGTGGACTCTCTCTCTCTGAACGACAGAGCATATTTGTTTGGCTACATAAACTTATTTATGGAGGGGCTTTTAAATATTAATCGGTAACTCGTATAATTTTCCCACTCAATTTCCTTCGGATTTGGCACTTTTTTTTATTTTGATATGGAGTAAGTAAATGGGACGGTATGATGGGAGTAGGGGTGGATAAAGGCCAGCGGTCTGTCAGGAATCTGCAGTCTGATCTGTGTTTGGCCTGGCCTGACCTGACCTATTATAAAATAGATATAGGCTCAGGCTCTTATAATTGAGGAGGATTCGATTTGTGTACTTGAAGGGTCCGATTTGTGTATTCTGAATTTTTTCAATTTTTAAACACAAATCGGATGGTCCGATTTGTGTACTCCCACAATTTTAAAAAATACTAAAAATTATAATATTAAAGTATATCACTCATTTTACTTTCATATCAAAATTTTTTAGCCACTCACAAACCTCATAGACAATATAACAAAAACATTAGAAATTACTATAGAGACTAATATGATTAAAATTTGAAATATTTAGGAATTAAATTGAAATAAGGTGAAAACTTAGGTGCAATCGACTTCACGTGAAGTTCTCAGATATCAACTTCACCTGAGTTTTCACCTTGAAACAATTAAAATTTCAAGGACTAAATTGAGATTCAAGTATAACTTTAGAGACCAAACTGAGTATTTTCTCCCTCTACTGACTAATTGTATTTATTACTTTATTAATTAAGCTATGCTGTACTTTAAAAAAGAAAGGGTTCAAATACTACCTTCATTTGAGGGAGGTCTATCGCTATCACCATGAAATAAAATATATGAGGTCTATCAATATTATTAGGTGTTTTGATCTTCACCAAATAAATAAATAAATTGTTTAGATTGTTCATGGCAAGTCTATCGTGATCACCATGAAATATATAGAGTATAGACCATGTGTATCTAGACAAGTCCCATTCAATTTTTAATGAACTAAAAGGGTGGAAGCGAAACTTATTTTGAAATGAAATGAAGGGAGGATTAGCTAACACCATACCATATATGAGTGTTTATTATTGTATTTCAACATGTTTATTAGTACATTTCAATTTCAATTTCAATTTCTTCTCATTTTTTTTTCTCCATTTTTCCTTTCTTCTCAGCAACATTAGACCAATCCAGTAATAAGGATGGAGATCTGAAAAGATTTGTTTTAAGTTTGTGAAATTTGTACAATATGCTAATATTACATCTATTTCCTTTTCCTAGTAGTGATATTACATCTAATTAAATTTTATATTTTATAAAATGGAATGCAAAATATATATGTACAATCAACATAGGATTAATAAATCAAGAATTGTGAATGATAAGATCTAACTTAGGAAAAAAATGGTTAAACAATTTAATTTGTTGTCAATGATTTTACTCAGTTCCTCCCGAGTTTTACTTGTCTAACCAGTTAAAAATTTCACTTATTATTGCCCTTTTAAAACAGATACACGAGCACAAAATGTAATTACCGAAATCAATTAATCCATTTAAGGAAAAGATCAGGAACCTTTTTTTTTTAAATAACAATCAGACAATATTTTTCTTCTCTTAGAATTTTCTTTTCTTTCTCTACAACCCAGATCCTTAATCTTTATTAGTTCTCTATTTTGTTGGCTGATTAACCGGGGGGGAATGATTCCCTAGGAAAACCAGTGAATTTGTTAAAGTTAAGCTCTCTTACAGAATGTATTAAAGATACTGAGGCCAATGAAGTTGATCGAATTATTTATAGTGGACCTACAAAATACATCTATTTGACTATTTCATTTAACATAAAAATCTGCCGAAGCTCAAGATTGTGAGATCAAACCAGCAGTAGTTAACACGGGAAACACAGGCAGGCAGCTCCAAGTCCTGTGCTGTTTGATTGTATTCAATAATCCAGCCGGTGTTCTGATATTGCTAATGACTGCTAATGTACATTATGTCTTGCTCTGAGATATGCATCAGTCCCCGCTTTCTTTGGCCACTAACTTGGGTTCTTTCTGGTTGGTCTCGCTGTGACCATTTTTACAATAAGTTGACAATGGCGTCATTATCAATAATAACAAACACAATAACTTAGTCACTGACCTTTCTCAACACAAACGACATGTATAAATAAGCAGCTTCCCATTCATCGGCTGATAGTGTACCTGACATGGAAACAAAACATATTCTCTATTGTCAGCAGCACACTGAAAATTTATGTCCAATGATTATCATTGGAACTAATAAAACAAACAGCACTGGCACAAAGCCTTACTCTTGTCTTGGTTGCCATCACCCAATGCACCAAGTCTTTGCATGAGCTCCACAAATTCAGGTTTTTTCAGATACTCATGCACAAATTCATGAGAGTTCTTTGCAAAAATGAGCTCAAAATCATACTGTGAACAATAAATTTAAATTAGCATCCTTAGTAGCATGAACTCTTATAATCCAATGCTTACTCCTAAGAAACTAGAAATATTCATTTTCATTGGTCAGGACTGCAATGGGGTGCATGGTTCTCCTTTACATTTAAGCTTTTTTGGCAGTGGTACCTCTTCAGCTAATGACTTGAATACATGAAAGGGGACAATCCATTCAGGACAATCAACAGCATCCTGCAAGACTTAGAATCAGTCTTGGGTTATCAGAAAACATCTATTTGATACAAAAGTAAAGGAGCAGACTTAAGAGAAATGATACCTCTAAATGGAAGGTATATTTTATTCCAAAGGGGCTGGAAGATTTGAATTTCTGTATCACACAGGAGCAGTCCAGGTTTGAAGTAAAATTCACAAAACCATTTTTAGGAAATAATGAAGTTGTAGAATAAAGAAGCTAAATTACCTTGTCAGAAAATACTTCATCAAAACGCACCCAATATACACTATTACCAAAAGCCAGACCTTCAGCTATATATAAACAGTTAAATGTTGAACAGAACAACAATTTTATTAAAAAGTTAATGCTAATGCAAAAGAGATAACAACACTTCAAATCAAAGTTATTGTGATGCCCATATTAATTCAAACTATTTTATTCATCAGTTGAACTTGGAAAATTATGACAATATCAAAGGGAATCCAGGATAACAATCAACACAAAAATGTGGAGCATAATGCTATTTGGGAACAGCTCATTAAAATTTTTGTAGATAGCAAAGGAATATGATAGTGCTTCACTAATGCACTAATTTAGAAAAATAGCCCCCTGTTTTCCTTCAGACATTTCACCAAACAAAGATCAGATCCCTACATGTACTCTAGTTCTGAATAAAACCTTTTCCTCAAACATATAAGGAAGCCTATGTGAACTATAAGACTTAATTGGGAACGTTAATCAATGTCCATCAAACTTATCTATTTCTAACACAACACACACCCCAAAAACTTATTTCAATTGCCAGTTGATTTCATGGATTAATCAATGCCACAGGAATTTATGAACAACCAAATTGATTTAGAATAATAATAACAAAGATTATAAGTGCCAAAAACCTTCTCTAAGCTTTTTGATTATCACATTGGCATCCGGCATAGTTCCAATGAAAATGCCTCCTGGGCGAAGTAAAGCTGACACATTAGCCAATGCTTGTCGGGCACGTGCCTCTGTAGACCATGAATAATGCAATGCAAACTACAGATTCATAAATTTTTTCAGATTAGACACCAACATACACTTTAATATGGAAAGAAGCTGGGTCGTGCAATATTTTATTTTTTTCACAGATGCATATTTACATCAAATACTGCTATCCTAACTTCTTATATTTGTTACTAATTATTTCATAAAATTGCTGTATTTATGTACAATCCGATGTAGTATTCAATATGCATACTTGCTTTCGTGCAACATATGAACAAATTGTATAATATGTATGAACGAATCAGGTAGGTGGGCGGGACGGCGTCTGTAAACAAGTCAATATTATGCATAAGAGCAAAAGTAGCTAGTTACAAAGAGAAGCCACTTCAACAGATATATTGATGGAGTGCTTATTTCTCAAAGGTGCATCATTCACCTGGCAACTGCAAATATCAAAAGGAGCATCATCTACAAGAACTTTGTCCAACTGAACCTGAAATAAGATGACATAAGCAATGAAAACTAATTCAGCTTTCAGAAAAAATTAATAAATAAAATATGAAAAGGGACCCAAATTGATATGAAAGGCAATGATCATAATATTAGTTTCTATACGATAAAATTAACCTAAAAAGATTTTACTTAACATGATCAGAACCATTCTGTGATGTTCTTGTTCATCTGAAGAAATGTGATGACACATAAGTTTAAAGAATGAAACAGCTTGAACAAGAAGAAGTAGCTGTATTTAACTTAAGGATTTGATAGCATATGTTTTATGCCAGAAGAAAGCAACAAAAAGAGAGAATGTAAAAGTCACTTGATGGAGACATATATATTAAATAAGTGTCAATCTTCTGTTTCAACTTTTCTTAATGATCAATATGAATTGGTGTTTGAGGGGAAATAGAAAAGGTTGTGAATCTGATATTCGCCATTATCATTCTATTATTTCCGACTCACGCCTTGAGTTTGGGTTTCTCCCATTTTGCTGGGGAACAAAGCATTGACATCTGTAAGATTAAATACCTCCGAAATTTGAATTGCCCTTCAAAACATTAGTAGGTTAAAATCTTATTTTTGGGATGTTATTAAAAACATTAGTAGGCTAAAATCCATCACCTCATAACAATCTCCACATATCAGGCGAGCAGGAAACGAAAACTTTTTACGTCGCTGATGATGGTCAGCATCACCATTGTAACGTGTGCGACAGTCTTTGATCTGGACAGATTGGTGAATTCAATGAGCTGACAGTGATGACTACAAACAAACGACAGTTGGAATAACTTGACACATAAGGCATACAATGTTTCACAATGAGTCCGAGAACAAGAAGGACTTGAGCTATTAAATATAGCTCATCACCTGGAATGGAAGGAAATATAAAACTGCAATGACAATTTCACTACTACTAGCAAAGATATGAAACTGCTATCAGTTTATAGTTAAAAATATAAAAAGTGAAGCTTGACTTGTAACTAGAACAAATAAGTGACCAAATGTAAAGAAAAATTTTACGGTCTAAGTTTAATGCCACACAAGCACATAACATGCCGAAAGCAAAACTCTCTAAATGCACTTGTGTCGAAATTCAAATCATGATGGGGATATGTGTACTCAAAAATAAGACTTAACATTATTTTGCAGAAAATAAAGACCACTTATCAACAAGAGGGACCACTTATCAACAAGAGATGTGTATGCATAACAACTATCCAGAGCTTATTTCAATAATAGTGTTCAAAAAGGACTTATTACCACGTATCAGTATAATTTAATCGGAAATGATAACGCAAACCAAAGCAGAAAATTTTGAACACTTACTGAGCCTTCAGCAATATCGATACCAACATAATATCCAATTTTGGCCTTGTCCCATTTGATAAGATCCCCACCCTGGTAAACATGTATGAAATGGGGGGAAAATGCTCAGCTAAAAACCTGGGAATAACTTCTACTATAATAAGCAGCAGCCAAAAACCACTGACACCTTGCCACAGGCGAGGTCAAGGACTGCATCTCCTTGATGAGCATAAAGCTGAACTAAGACACTCTTAATCTGTTCAACAACAAAATTACCCAGATAATAATAAAAAGAATCATATAATATTCTTACTGTAACAAACTATTCATTATTGCAAAATGCAACATATACCCAATTGTTGAGTTTCTTCAAATGAATTATAGGACTAGCCTCCCGTTCTTCTAGAGTCTGGTTGGATCTAGCGCTGTAATGATCAGCTACTTTCTGAGCAAAAATCTTTGTGGTTTCATCCTCCAGAAACTGTGCATCACCTAAATAGAAAGCCAAAAAGTGAAAATGAAATAAGCACAAGAACAGTAAGTTTTCTACAAGAAAAATAGGTATGCTCCGTTATACATACCAATGAACTTTCCACAACAAAACGCTAGAAAGCAACAAAATGAAGAATGCAGTCAGTATTCTTAAACATTCTACTGCGATATTCACAAAGCTCGAAAGAAAGCAAAACAATGCGAACAAATGAAGAACAAAGGTCAACTGCTGATTACTTGCTATCATCATTCAATTGGAGTGCTAAAGGTCAATTGCTGATTACTTACACTCACTATTTGATGCTTCCTCTTTCCCAGCGGGGATTTCAGTCATAGAGCCACTTGGCCATGAAAACTTGCGCTTTTTAGACATCTGGGATGCATAGTGCTCTTCTTGCTCATACACTGTATCTGCGATTCTAATTGACCTTGAAGCTTTGCCTTTTTTGCTTGCCATAACACTCTGCACCCAAAAAAAAATGCTACAAAATTCATACTAATAATTCATATACCGTGTTCAACTAAATACAATGAAACAAAACCAACGGAGAAAGAAGAGAATCGAAGACCAAGATCAGCGAGTGACGGTGGGGGGCGCTGAATTCGCAGAGGCAGATCGAGCGGCGGCGGCGGCGTCCCCTTAGCTACTCACAAACGCGAACGCAGACGACGCTCGGCGACGTTTATGTTGACCATGAGAGGTTGTGGAGACTAGTGGTGGGGGTGGCGGTGGCGGTTTTGCCTTGCGCTGTTGCACAGTCACAGCGAAAAGAGCATGGGCTGAGATGCCCAAGTTTCAGGCTCGGCAATCCCGGAAAAAA
>NC_029790.2:90705-104608 GCF_000816755.2 Arachis ipaensis | reverse complement strand
CTTATATATTTTAAATTACTAATATAATTGTTTAAATTATAATTAATAATTTATTCATACCCTATTTCAACACTATGGTCCAGATTCAAATAAGTCAAAAAGGCTCAGTCCAAAGATAGGCCTTCACTACCTACCCGACCTCATCTAAAGAAGTTGGGCTCGACATAGGCTCTGCCTCAAAAAAGTCAGGTTCGATATGAGCTGGCAGATAACACTTATTTAAATAAGTAACTGCCCATAAAATCTCTCAATCCACTTCCAGGAGCTATATCCCAACAACCCTAAGATAAAGGGACGGTTATCCACCTTCAGAAGTGGAACTACTCCAACGGTGGTTATTGCATCACCGCTATAAATACACTGACACCCCTTAGGTATCTCTAAGTTCCAATACACTCTAAACCTGCTTAACCCTTTGCTAACTTAGGCATCGGAGTGTCTTTGCAGGTACCACCCCACATTCTGCAAACACTTAACTTGGACGGCGGCTCCCGAACACGAACAAGTCGGAGTCCACCTTCCCTTGACGCTTGGGCCAATCATTAAAGCTCAATCCATCTATCTCAAGTTACCTACGTAACATTAGCGCCGTTGTCGGGGACCTGGGAGATTAACCCATGATGGTGGACGACCTAGACGAGGACGCAAACACTGTGTCCGAATCTGAGCTAGAAAACCAAGACACTGGTAATAATGACACAGCCATAGTCACTCTTCAAGGAGCGACTAACCAGCATAGAGAAGGCTCCTCAGGGGTGAAAGACCCAAAGTGAATCCTATCTAAGGTGCAAGAATCAGGAAAAGAAGGACAGCCCATGCGGCCGATCTCATGGGATTGTTCCACGGCCACCAAGGACGGCTGGAGCAGCTAGAACAAGAACTAGAGCGACAGCGAAAAGCATAAAAAAACCTGAGGAGAGAAGTCGAGCGACGAAAAGAGCTCGAAGAAAAGCTCTTAAGATTAGAATCCAATCTCCGAGGTAAGAGCTCTCGCAGTGATCGTAAAGATTCTCCCTTGGGGGGAGAAGACCTGTTCAGCGAAGACATAATAAGGGCAAAAGTTCCAAGGAGCTTCAAAAGCCCAGACATGGACCAATATGACGGGACCACCGATCCAAAGCATCACCTGAGCAATTTTAAAAGTAGGATGTACCTAACCGACGCCTCTGATGTTACTCGCTGCAAAGCCTTTTCAACAACTCTGACAAAAGTAGCGATGAAGTGGTTCGATAGCCTCCCCCCAAGGTCAGTCTGCAGTTTCGACGACCTCTCGCATAAGTTCCTTATGCAATTCTCAATCCAAAAAGCTAAAGTGAAGCACGTGCCGAGTCTCATGAGAGTAAAACAGGAGGTCGGAGAACCTTTGAGGAACTACATGGAAAGGTTCAACAAAGCGTGCCTAAAAATTCAAGACCTGTCCACAGAGACAGTGATTATGGGCCTAGTAAATGGACTCTGAGAAGGCCCCTTCTCGCAGTCCATCTCGAAAAGGCACCCGACTTCTTTGAGTGATATACAGGAAAGAGCTGAGAAGTACATCAATATGGAAGAGAATGCCTGGCTACGAGAACCAAGCTGGCAACCTGGGCAACCTCACCTGACAAGGGAGAAGGAGAGGAGTCCAAGAAAAGAGAAGAAGTCGGGCCAGAAAGGCCCAGAATATATCACTCTTATACTCCTCTACGAGTTTTCCTAGTCGACATCTATAGAAAAATTTGTCATACTGAAAGGCTACCTCCCTCTCGGCCCATCAAGAACAAGAAAGGGAAAAGTCGTGGCGAGTATTGTGAGTACCATAAGCTATATGGTCACTCAACAAATGATTGTTACGACCTGAAGAATGTGATAGAAAAGCTTGCCAGGGAAGGTCGGCTTGACAAATATCTCATGGAAAGGTCGGACCATCATGGCAAGAGGAAGCGAGATGAGGAGGATCGAAGAAACCCACCACCACAGATCCCGGAAAGACACATACGCATGATCTCAGGGGGGTTTGCTGGAGGAGGCCTCACAAAGTCATCTCGCAAGAGGCATCTAAAGTTGATGTGGGCTCAGCTTATAACGCTTTAATAGGCAGAACAACCCTAAATCGGTTTGGGGCAGTGGTATCTACCTCCCATCTTTGCATGAAGTTCCCAACAGTCGAGGGAATTGCAACCATCAGGAGAGATAAAAAACTGGCAAGAAAGTGCTACAATGAAAGCCTAAACCTGAGAGAAAAAGGCAAGGAGGTTCACACCATTGAGCTCAGAGGAATTCGAGCTAAAGAAGAGTTACGACCACAGCTCGGAGAAAAGACTGAAGAGGTACATATCGGGAAGGAATAAGGAAAGAATACCAACATAGGAGCCAACTTGAAAGAAGACTTGAAGCAGAAGCTTACAAGGCTCCTACAAGAAAATTCCGACCTCTTCGCCTGGAAAGCCTCCGACATGTCCGAGATAGATTCCGAGCTCATGTCGTACAAACTATCGATATACCCTGGATCACGACCTGTTCAGTAGAGAAGATGAAAGCTTGGACCTGAATGGGCTCAAGTGGTGGAAGAACAAATACAAGCCCTCCTAGAAGCGACTTCATCAGAGAGGTCAAATATCCGGCTTGGCTGGCAAACGTGGTGCTAGTCAAGAAACAGAACGACAAGTGGAGGATGTGCGTCGACTACACCGACTTGAACAAGGCGTGTCCAAAAGACCCATATCCACTTCCAAACATTGATACCCTAGTAGATTCTAGCTCGGGATATCAATACTTGTCGTTCATGGATGCATACTCGGGATATAACCAAATTCCGATGTACAAGCCGGATCAAGAAAAAATGTCTTTCATCACGCCTAGAGCGAATTATTGCTATGTGGTTATGCCTTTTGGGTTAGAAAATGCAGGAGCCACATATTAAAGGCTGATGAACAAGGTGTTTGCACCTCACCTTGGGAATCTAATGGAAGTATATGTAGATGATATGTTAGTAAAAACCAAGGATGAGGCCAACCTCTTGACTGACCTCTCGCAAGTATTCAACACCATAAGGACGCACAGGATGAGATTGAATCCCACAAAGTGCACCTTCGCGGTGGAGGCTAGAAAATTTTTGGGGTTTATGCTAACACAAAGGGGGATTGAAGCCAACCCCGATAAGTGTAGAGCTGTCCTATAAATGAAAAGCCCGACTTGTTTAAAGGAGATCCAGCAGTTAAATGGCCGACTGCAGCTCTCTCCAGGTTCTTGGTAGGATCATCATTAAGATCCCTACCACTCTTCTCTCTATTAAGAAAAGGATGCCAGTTCGAATGGACTCTAGAATACGAATAAGCTTTCCAGGAGTTCAAAAGGTTTTTAAGCCAACCTCCAATTCTGACCCGACCTAAGGTAGAGGAATAACTCATCCTGTATTTGTCCTTAGCCGACAAAGCTGTAGCATCAGCTTTAATACGGGAAGACGAGGTCAGGCAGCATCCTGTGTACTTCACCAGCAAGGTTCTAAAGGCCCCAAGTTGAGGTATCAAAAACTTGAGAAGTTTGCGCATGCCTTAATCATGGCCTCTCGAAGGTCTTATTTTCAAGCTCACACAATAAGAGTTCGAACGAACCAGCCCATGAAGCAAATACTTAAAAAAAAAAACAGACATTGCGGGCAGAATGGTTCAATGGGCTATAGAGCTATCTGAGTTTGACCTCAAGTTTGAAACTTGGACAGCAATTAAAGCCCAAGGCCTTACCAACTTCGTAGCAGAATATACAGGAGATCGAGAGGAAGCCTCCACAGCGTGGGAGCTATACGTGGATGGCTCCTCCAATAAAGTTGGAAGCGGTGCAGGCATAATACTAGTCAACCAAGAGGGAACTCAAATAGAAGTCTCCCTCAAATTTGAATTTCCGGCTGCTAACAATCAGGCAGAATATGAAGCCTTGATTGCCGGGTTGAAGCTAGCATAAGAAGTCGGTGCAGCCAAAGTAGTGGTTTTCAGCGACTCTCAGGTATGACCTCCCAAATCAATGGAGAATACCAGGCTAAAGACCCTAATATGAAGAGGTACTTAGACAAAACTTTGGAATATCTTAGGCAGTTCTCAGAGACCGAGGTTAAACACATAACTCGGGACCTAAATAGCAGAGCAGACGCCCTCTCCAAGTTAGCAAGTACCAAATCAGGAGGGAATAAGAAGCCTGATTCAAGAAACTCTCCAAGAACCCTCTGTCATAAAAACAGATGCTAAGCAAGATGTCCGTGAAGTATCTGGATTGGACCTCAGATGGATGAACACACTAATCGAATACATAAAATTCGACATCCTACCCAAAGAGGAAAAAGAGGCCAAGAAAATCCGGAGGGAAGCATAGAACTACACCTTGGTAAAGGATATCCTCTATAAAAGAGGAATATCCACACCATTGTTGAAGTGTGTCCCGACCTCAAGGACAACAGAGATCTTAGAGGAAATACACAATGGTATCTGCGAAAACCGTCTCGGAGCAAGGTCTTTGGTCAGGAAAGTCATCCGAACAGGGTTCTATTGGCTGACTTTGCAGAAAAATGCCACCGAATTCGTAAAGAAGTGTCAGCCATGCCAAATGCATGCCAACTTCCATGTCACTCTCCCCGAGGAACTCATTAGCATAACTTCTCCATGGCCTTTTGCAAAATGGGGATTAGACCTACTAGGGCCCTTCTCCCAAGCGCTTAGATAAGTGAAGCATCTAATAGTGGGAGTGGACTACTTTATGAAATGGATCGAAGCAGAACCATTGGCCACCATCACAGCCCAGAGAAGCCGTAAGTTTCTCTACAAGAACATCATCACAAGGTATGGAGTTCCCCACTCCATTACCACTGATAATGGAACCCGGTTCACCGACTTTACCTTCAGAAACTTGGTCGCCAACATGAAGATCAAGCATCAGTTCACCTCAGTAGAACACCCACAAGCAAATGGGCAAGCTGAGGCAGCCAACAAAGTTATACTGGCGGGTTGAAGAAAAGACTACAAGATGCAAAGGGAGCCTGGGCCGAGAAACTCCCTCAAGTACTATGGGCATATCAGACTACACCTCAGTCTGCCACGGGAGAAACATCTTTACGACTTGCTTATGGCGTAGAAGCCCTGGTACCAGTTGAAATCAATGAGCAAAGTCCAAGGGTGAGATTCTATGATGAGGTTGGTAAAATTCAAGCACGCAAAAAAGAACTGGAACTACTCCCTGAAGTCCGAGAACAAGCCCAGATAAGGGAAGCAGCATTGAAGCAAAGGATGACAAATAGATACAATAAGAAAGTCATTTGAAGAAGCTTCATCTCAGACGACTTGGTCTTGATTAGAAATGACATCAGCGTCAACAAATCGAGTGAAGGAAAACTCGCTGCTAATTGGAAAGGGCCATATAAGATAAGTGAAGTCTTAGGAAAAGAATACTACAAGGTAACTGACTTGAGCGGTACCGAGTTACCAAGGTTGTGGCATGCTTGTAATATGAAGAGGTACTATAGTTAGAAGCGAACTCCACTCCCTGATATACTCTTTTTCCCGACTTCACAGTTTTTTCCCAAAAAAGGGTTTTCCTGAAGGGGGTTTTAACGAGGCATCAAAGTGGAGGTTAGGGGAAAATAAGTCTTAAAGACTCCCCTAGTAGCAAAAGTTACCTTCATCAATAAATAAAGATCTCTTTATAATTCCATTATTGTTATCATTATTCTACGAAACGCGTCGATTTAAGCTCGAAAAAACGTAAAAATCCCATGACCGACCTAAGTGGTCGGCAGGATGAAACGACGAGGTACAAGTCGGTGTAAAGAGGTTACAAAAGACGATCATGATAACTCGAGGACATAACGACCTCTTAGTCGGAAAACCCGAGAAGAATTGAAATGCATCGCAAAAATAACTTAAGTCATGAAAACAATTCAATAAGCAAAAATTGGATATGTGGCTCACCAACGTTGCCAAGCATGAAGAGTAACGTTGGTGGCCCAAAGTTGGCTCACCAACGTTACAAGCAAAATATGGTGCCATCGTTGGTGTGTTAACGTTACTTCAAGTTGGCACACCAACGTCTTCGATAATTTCACAAATTGGAAACTGGAAGAATTGCCTTGTGTGCATACGCACAAAACTGTATGCGTATATACAAGAAGAAAATTTGTTTGTGTACGCACGCACAAGGCTGTGTGCATAAGCACAAGTAGAACGTTGACGCACCAACGTTGAGTCACCAACGCCGGTACTAACGCTAGCATTGGAAATTTTGGCTAGTGTGCGTACGCACACCCTGTGCGTATGCACAAGAGGAAAATTTGCCAGTGTGCACACGCACAAAGTAATGTGCGTACGCACACCAGGAAGAGAGTTAATGACAAACGTTAGTGTATCAATGCCAGTACCAACGCCAGTTTTCACGAGCACTCATGCAACATTAGTGCACTAACTTCAGCATTAACTTCAAGAGCCAGTCCAAGCTTACTTCAACTAAGGCCAAAGCCCACATCCAAGTACTTGAAGACCCATTTTGAAGATGAGAAGAAGGATATACATATGAAGAATTTTGAACTTGAAAGAAAGCTGGGAGCTGGAGGATTAGAGACTCCAGAGCTCTTACAATCTGGAGAATTAAAGACTCCAGAGGGAGCGTAGCATAGGAATTTAGTTTAGATACACTTTTCTTTTTTGCAATTTTACATTTTAGTTTGTATTGAATTTAGTTTATTTTATGCTATTTCAATTTCATACACTTCTTCTTTTCTGGAATTTTACATTTGAGTTTACATTGAGCTTAGTTTATTTTCATGCAATTTCAATTTCTTGCACTTGTTCTTAGAGCGATCATTAACTAAACCCCAGTCATTAGGGGCAGGAGCTCTATTGTAATTCACATGATTGAAAGAAATTCTTCTTCTTTTCAATCCGCTTGTTGTAGCTAAGAGATAACTTCTATTTTCATTTTGATCAATTCACTCTGGAAGGGGGTTTTAGATCCATGAATTTCTATGTGAGCCTCGGAAGAAGAATCATGGAAATTAGATTGAAGCTCTATCTCTCACAACTCTCTTGATCAACACCATTCGGGAGGAATTGAGATCTTGAGAGTTTGTATGGCTCATGGATAAGAGATATGCACTTAACCTCTTCTCATGACAGTTAGATCAAGGAATTGGTAAATTGATTGTGATTAGAAAAATTGGGTTGCCAAGGAATTGGGACTCAATTAATTCCAATCCGCCATAGATCTACTTCATATGATTGAAAATAAAATTGAGACCCATTCACTACAAGAAATTATCGGAATAGCGACCGATTCTGGTAGTCGATAAAACATTGGTCGCTAAATTCAAAATAGCGACCGATGTTGGTCGCTAATATTTAGTGACTGATTTTAGCGACCGATTTTCAAACAAGGTCACCTAACAATACAAAATAATTTTGGTCGCTAAATCGGTTGCTAATAAGATTGGTCGCTAAATAGCAACCAATATTTCGGTCACTAAATCGGTCGTTAAATGGTAACCGATATTTCGGTCACTAAATCGGTCGCTAAATTTTCAGTCGCTAAATCGATCGCTAACAGCTAACTTCAAAATTCTAAAAATCGGTTGATAAATCAGTCGTGCTGCTTTCTAATTATAAATTTTAACTAAATTTCACATATATCACTATTAAAATTTAATTTTGCACAGATTGTAAAGAAGCTTCTTGAGCAGAAAGAAACAAACAAAAAAGTTGTTAAAGCAAACATAGCACCACACTCTGTGCTGTTTATTCTTATTGCCAACTTAACTCTATGATTATATTATATTGTTTCCCTTCTGTTCTCACTACAATTAGTCTTACTCATAAATTAAACATGACAAACCCTCTTTTGCCCTAAATTCGCAGTAGCAGCGGCACCCCAACGCAACCGAGATAGCGACAGCAACATCTCCAATCACTCTCGCAGCCATAGCAACTTTCTACCGCAATGATAGTGATCACAGCAAAACAAGGAATTCGAATTTGATAAAAAATGAAGATTTAAATAGTTTTGAAAATTCAGGACAAGGCAGAAACTAAAATGGAATTAAAAACCAGAACAAACAGATAAATAAAATGAAAGCAAAATAGAACGCACAAGTGGAGCAGGATTGCGGTGAAACTGAACTGACAGTGGTGTAAAGTAACTCCGGCAAGGTATAGCTCCACCAACGGTGCACAGCTCGATGGCGGACTCCACCTGTGGCAACGGCGGCAGGGGCTTCCCCTGGCGACGGCTCGGACGGCAGCAGGGACGGTGACCAGCTTCAACGGAGCTCCCACTATCGCACTTCTCTTCCCTCTCTCTTCGAAGCTCAATGGTGACGCGTAGTGAGGCGCGACGGTGAACCCAGCTCGACGGTGATTGGACAGCGGCGGGGTGCGACAGCTCCTCTTCCTCCCCCCGGAGTTTCTGGCTCGCAACGCGCGCTCTCCCTCGCTGGAAACGGTTCTGCTCGACGGCAGCAGCAGCGGCGACGTCTCCTTCTCTCCTTGTGTGGTGGCTCGGCGTCATGACGTCGGTGGTAGTGCACGACGGTGGCAGCAAAGCCCCCTCCTCTTCTTTGTTCTCCGATCTCCTCTGCTCTCTCATAGATCTCTCTTTCTCCCTTTTTTCCCATTTTATTTTCGTTTATTTCCTTTTTGGTTTGCTGAACTGTGTGTTGTGTGTATATGGGGGAGAGGGGTTGGAGGTGGGGGAGTGAAGAGAATGTGAGCGGAGGAACAAACAGGTGGGAGGTATGTTGGTGATTTTGAAATTAAAGTTAGGGTTCTTATGTTGTAATTCAGTGACCAAATTAGTAACTAACCAAGTTTTATTCTATTTACCTATCGATTGGTTGCTAAATAAAAAAATAGTGACCGATTTTACCGACCATTTTTATTTTAGTTTTATAAAATTAATCGGTTGCTAATTTGGTGGATATTAGTGACTGATTCTGTTAGTCACTAAAATCAGTCACTAATTTAACAATTAGCAACCGATTTAGCGACCAGTACGTTAGCAACCATACAATTGTTCACCCTTTCACTATCAGTTACAAAATCAGTCACTAAAATAAAAAATAGCGACCGCTTTTGTGACCAACAGTCCCAAAGACATTACTTTCTATTTTGGTTGCTAATTCGGTCGCTAAATGAAAAAATAGCCACCGATTTTAGTGAACAGCTTTATTCTGGTTGTATTAAAACCTTATCGGTAGCTAGTTCGGTTGCTATTAGTGACCGATTTTTTTGGTCGCTAAATGTAATTTAGCGACCGATTTAGCGACTAATATTTTTTTAGTCCTAGAAATTTTATATCGGTCGCTATTAACAACCAGTTTTTTCGGTCTCTAAAATCGGTCGCTATTCTAATACTTTCTTGTAGTGATTGATTTATGATGGATTATGATATCTCCAATCCCTAATGAATCTTTCTCTTTGTCATTCTTCACTTTGATTTCCTTTAATTCACTTTAATTACCTTGAATTTATTGCTTCCTTTTAATTTCCAGCACCCAACGCCCTTTACATTTCATGCAAATTACATTCTATTGTCATTTACATTCTTGCCTTTATTTTCTTGTCCTTTAAGTTTTAGTCCTTTACATTTCCTGACATTTAAGTTTCTATCCTTTACTTTTCAGCACTTAAATTTTTAGTACTCTACATCCTGTTGTTCTATTTTCATTGTGGATCTATTTTTTGCTCATTAAATTTCACCAAACTCTTTAAATATTAGCTTTACTAGATAATTCACCTCACTAAAGTTGCTTGATCCATCAATTCCTGTGGGATCGACCTCACTCTTGTGAGTTATTACTTGACGATTTGGTGCACTTGCCGAAAGGGATTTGTGCTGTGCAAATTCCCGCGTCATCATAAACAGGATTAAGACGAGTCCACATAGTCTTTCTAAAAGAATGTAGGTGGTCGGCGCTGGCAAAGGATGGTCGGACGGGCTGTCAAAAGTAGAGAGAGAAGGGTATATTGGAGAGAGAGGATGTGTGTTTCGAAAATGATGAGGGAAAAGGTTCACGTTTTAAATTAGGGCAATTAAGTTTATCGGCAGATAAATCTGACAGTAACGCATTGTGGGTTACCAAAAGGCAGCATTCCACTAATTAGATTTACTGGCGAAAAAAATTCACCGCTAAATCCCACATAAAATTTCGCGCCTATTTTTCCGTTTTTTCTCCAATTATTATCGACGAATTTATCGTTGAAAACGAACATCTGTTGATAATAATTTGACCTGACAAATCTAAAATATAAATCATCGGCAAATTTACCGATAAAGCTAATGCTAATGTGTCACGCTAAATCTAACGGTATTCAATATATTTTTTTGTAATAATTTCTTTAATCTTCTCCTGCTGCCAAAAAAAATGAAACGAGAAAATTAACCATTGAATCAAATATTCTTTGGTCACACTTGTGTGTGATTAATAATCCTTTTAATTATTTAATTACTAATTATTGCAAGTATAATTGAAGCCAAGTTTCAGTGTGAAAGAACGAACTTGACCAAAAAAAAAAAGTCCACTATCCAGAATAATTTATTTTTTAGTAATATTTATCCTATCAACTTGCGGTTAAAATTTTGTAGTGATCTAGTGTGGTTAATCTAATTCAAATATGCATTAATTTGTTTGAATTAAAATTTTGTGTAATTTAATTTGCACACATGTTTTATGACGAATATAAATTATTAGGAGGCCACTCAGATAAACATGCCTAAAACGTCTTTTTTTAAAGATGTTTTTATGTTGTGTTTTAATTGGTTTTGGTATAATTTATTCGGTGTTTCTCATCTACATTCTAGCGACTATTTGATGTGACAATTAAAATTTTTTTACCTTATTTTTTATTTTCAACTAAACACTTAAAACCCTAACATGAGTCACGGATACCTAAATTAAAAAATCAAACTAAGTAAATTGAAACTTTAAAAATCAGATTAAAGCTCGAATATAACTTCAAAACAGAACTTTAACTTATGTAGTGATTAATTTAAATGAAAATAAAATAAATCAAAATTCAACATAATTTTTGTCAATGTTTTTAAATTCGAAATTTCTATACCAAGATTAACTAAGATTTTTCTTTAAATTAAAAATTTAATGAAATAGTGACTTTAATAATGTGATATATTTTTTATGTAAATAATCTCTTAAAAAAATCTAATAGTTAATCTATTACTTTTTTTATTTTAGTCCAAATTAAATATTTTTTAGTATTTTTGGAAAGAAAATCTTTTGAGGAATTTAATAATATGTGATGAGGAACACCGAATAAATTATACAGAAACCAATTAAAACACAATATGAAAACATCTTTAAAAAAAGACGTTTTAGGCATGTTTATCTGAGTGGCCTCCTTCTCATTGGCAGCATGAAATCGCTCCAAGCTCTCCAAAACTTCCTTCATTGACGGCCGCTGTTTGGGCTCAGTTTCAAGACATCTCAGCGCAAGCTGAGCTATACGAAATGCAGCTTTGGACGGATATTTTCCTTCCAACCGAAAATCCATAATGCTTTTCAGCTTTCTTCTATCATGCAGGTATGGTTTGATCCAATCTGTTAGATTATGTTGCCCACTTGGGCGGTTTGGGTCAAGTGCTCGTAGCCCTGTTAGCATCTCCACCAAAACTACTCCAAATGCATACACGTCACTCTTCACATACAGATGCCCTGTACAATCGTAATAACATGTCAAGGCTCTACATTAATCAACTTGATTCAGTTTCCAAAACCTCCTCCAAGTAGATCACCTCACCTGTAGCAACATATTCAGGAGCTGCATAACCATATGTGCCCATCACCCTAGTTGTCACATGGGAGCGACTAGCTGAAGGACCCAGTTTTGCCAAGCCAAAGTCTGATATCTTTGCATTATAGGCCTGCAGCATAACAAGAATTTAAGTTATAGACCCAATATATAGTGCATCCTAAAGTAAAAGATGTATTTTGATGTTCATCACAAAAAATACTAATAGACAACTCATCGTGACAATAATTCTACAACTTATATGGCTCAACTATCCACCATTTTTGCTAATAACAATTTGTATTGTATGAGTTCATCTTCATGTTATTATATATATAACTCAACGACGTTACTCACCCCATCGAGCAATATATTGGAGGCCTTGAAGTCTCTGTAAATTACTTTCTCGGATGTATGCAAGAAGGCAAGGCCACGAGCTGCTCCGATTGCAATCTTAAGCCTAATATCCCATGGAAGTGGTTGAACAGCAGAGCCCCCTGTGCAACAAATTAAAATAAGACACTTCTCAACAGAGTACTCCAATAGCTTAATTCAACAGAGTACTCCAATAGCTTAATTCAACAGAGCACTTACTTCCGAATAGGTGGTTTTCCAAACTGCCCTTCTGCATAAATTCATAGATGAGAAGAAGTTCTGCTTCCTCCAAGCAGTATCCCAACAACTTAACAAGGTTAGGATGAGAGAGGCGTCCCAGAAAATTTACTTCTGACTGCACCGTTCGATCCACATAAATGAATTATCAAATGTATATGTGTATCAGCAAATTCTCAATTAAGTTTGTTGGTCCTGCAAGGTGTTGTAGTTGTAGGATTTAGGATGGATTACCTTCCACTCCTCAAGCCCCTGTAAGCTTTCGGAGTTCAATTTTTTGACGGCAATGACGGTTCCATTTGCATTCTTAATTAACATGTCATAAAGCTATTAAAAAAAATGCTGAGTATTTTCCAGGATAAAACCAAAGCAATAAATCAACATAAATAATAGATGCAAAATCAGTAACATTATCAACAAATGAGTTATATCTGAAACGTGTCACAGAAATGCTAGAGAAAGACCTTTATACATGTTTCTCTCTTTTGGCTTTGTTCTCTCGTTTTGCAGCATGCTAAACAACTTTTATTTCAGATATATACTCATCGATAAAAATCTCCCTATCCTCGTATCTCACAGATTTATTCTTGGGTCATCCCTTAAATAAGAGATCTTCTGTTCTCAACTAAAATGTAAGCTCCGCCCACACTGCAACAAAACAACAACAACAAAAACAATAATAATAATAATAATAATCAAAATTCTCTCCTCTTCCTTTAAAAAAAAAAGAAATGCAGAAACATTTACCAACGAAGTTAGAGAAGACGCAATGATTTCTGTTCCCTGCAAATTTCACAAACTCTGGTCTTTTCCAAGAAACATAAAATTCATAAATTTATTTGAAAGTTTCTAACTAAGTACACGTATCAATATCTATGAAAGTATTGAGAAGTAGTTTCAGACCTACGAAACCATACCTACGTAGTTGGTAGAAATCATCATTAGATCATATTTTGTAGCTTGCGCATATATATATATTTAATAGAAAGATCTTATTTTAGAATAATTTAATTTTTAAGAAAATTCATAATTCTATTAAAATTCCATTTCAGCTTGAACTCTTTCAAGTTTACTAGTATAGAAAGATAAAGTTCATATATATTTGATGTTTGATGATGTATTGTGATTTTAAGTGTTTACTTTGATGATTGAATATTAAATGAGCCATTGATATGATTTATAAACGCTTAACATAAATTTTGGATGGATATATTTGTTTATTTATCATGGTTGAATGTTATATGTAGCTTGGAGTTAAATTATAATTCTATAAAAATTGAAAAGATATGATTTTAAGAAGACTTGAATGTATCATAAAAGCATATGTAATAGAATACGGAATAATAAGAACTCATAAAGTGAACATTAATGAAGTTAATTAAGTAAAAGATTAAAAGATTCAAAGAAAAGTGGTTATAACAATGTGAAAGAATCATAAACTAAAGTTTCAAGTATAGAAAAAAATGTATGATGCACCTAAAATGACTAAGATGTAATTTAAAGTAAAAAGTAGACTAAAAATATAAATAACAAAAGATTAG
>NC_029790.2:78816-89965 GCF_000816755.2 Arachis ipaensis | reverse complement strand
CCTCTTTCTTTACACAAGATTTTGTCTTTGTTTATACATATTAATTTACATATTTTTAATTAAATAATTAACAATTAAAATAATTAAACTTAACATAATAGAATAATCAAATAATAAATAATTTAACTATTTTATCAACATCTTCCTATCATTTAATGTGCCAAGTAAAAAAGATCTGAATTGAAAAAATTACAGAGTGAAGAAGGAGAAGAAAATTAGGGTTTAGTGGGAGTACGTACTCCGTACTCTGTACAATTTTGAAAATCGAAGATGAGCGGTGGAGTGAGCGGGAAAGAGACTTTGAGGGTGAAACACGGTAAGGCAGCCGATAATGTCGGCGGAAGGACAAGGCCTAATCACCAACGTACAACACATGCTACTGGATCCAAAGTAAAATTAAGCAGGGGCATCAATATTGGAAAATCGTTTAGTGTGGCTTCTTCGGGGATTCGTAGAAGAGATATTTTTACTAGTGTTTCTTCAATACGTTTTGCTTTGGACTTAGGAAGATATCTTGGAGTTAACCTTAATCATTCCCGTATCAGTAGGGCTTCTTTTCATTCGGTGATTGAAAAGGTGAGGGGAAGATTAGCTAATTGGAAAGGAAGGTTTCTAAATAAAGCAGGGAGACTTTGCTTGATCAATTCTGTTGCAGCATCCATTCCTGTCTATCATATGCAGGTATCTTTTTTTCCAAATTGGGTTTGCGATAAATTATCTTCTATGATGAGACAGTTCCTTTGGAAGGGTCAAGTTGATGGTAAAGGTCTTTCTCTTGTTAATTGGAGGACCATGATCACTCCAAAAAAATTTGGTGGCCTGGGTGTTAGAGATCCTGCGTGTGTTAATATATCTTTACTTGGTAAATTGGTGTGGCAACTTTTTCATTGTCAGGACAAGCCTTGGGTTGCTCTATTGAGGGCGAAGTATCTGAGGAATGAGGGAGTTTTAGATGGCCCTGTCCCTTGCAATGCTTCTCATGTTTGGAAGAGTATCTCAAAGGCTTTTGGTGCTCTTAAGGATGCCTTCTCTTGGTGCGTTTGAGGACCTTTCTAGCTCTAATTGCACTAACTCTGGTTATACTAAGCATGGTTGCTAAACCTTTACTAAATATAGAATGAAAAAGAAGGGGTTCAAAGTATCAGCACTAGTCACTTTTCATTCCATGTGTTATGGAACTGCTGTTTTCACAGGGTATCTTAGATTAAGTTTCAGTATCTAAATATTATGTTCGAAAATTTTTTATAAGGTGAAAAAGGCGTCAGGAATTGAATAATAGTATCTATTTCATGTAGTGTAATTTATATGGGTCCAAGTTAATAATTGAGTTCATTAATAATTTATATCAGATGTTCTTTGATGGGGACTAACTGAACTACTAATGATAACTTTCCTCTATTTTTTAATGCCCGGTTAGATAAATCAATGTTTAATAGTTTACTTTGTGAACTTTTTATTTTTAATATGATGAAAGGAATGGTGTATACCTGGATTATGAGGGTGTATGGTGATTTACTAGTGTATGATGGCTGTCTAAGAGAAATTGGACCGTCCGATTGGGGGTACTGAAAATCCTGGGTCCGATTTGTGTACTGATAGAAAACTTTGGGTCCAATTTCAGAAAACTCTGGATCCGATTTGTGCCCCTCTCTCTGTGCAATGAAATCGAACCCTCCGATTTGTGTACATTCTACAGTTTTTAAAAACATGAAAATTATAATGTTAAGATATATCACCACTCTTACTTCCATACCAAAAAAAATTAGCCTTACTTTGTGGCATTTCTGATTTTTTCTTTTCTTCACTGATGAGTGATGAGAAGGCTATACTTTTAGGACAATCGAAACCCTAAAGTGTTTATTCATGATGATAACTTGAATGCCTCTCATATTTGATTATCACACAACATTGCAAATGCTAACTTGATGCACTCTTTATGTTCATTGACATGACATGAATCTGATAAGTGTTTGATTCGTTAAGGTAGTTCATTTTTGTGGATCTTCATTGTGTATCAGTGCTTCTATTTTTGTTGACAAAGACTGGAGGGAGTGGAATGGGGTGATAGCAACTAACACTTTATTTGGATAGATAATAGAAAATGAAAGGAAAGAAAATGAGAAGAAAGAAAATGAGAGGAATGAAAATAGAAGAAAAAATGGATTGTTTTATGTGTTATTTGGATAAAGAGAAAATGGATGGAAAGAAAATAAAGAGAAATTTTTTTTTTTTGTTTGGATGGAAAGAAAAGTGAGAGGAGAGAAAATTATAATAGAAAAAATTACATTAATACCCTTATATCTTTTATTTTTTAATTAATCAAAGGAAAAATTAGTAATTTTATATTTATTACATATTTTCTTTCCATTTTCATCTCATCTTTGAGAAGAAAACATTTTTATGGGTCCCACATCAATTTTGTTCTTTCCACTTTATTTTCCTTCCTCATCCAAACAACAAAAAACTCACATTTCCATCTATTTTCTTTCTTCATATTTTCTTTCCTTCCATATTCACCCCATCCAAATAAAGTGCAAGAGGGTACCTCTTCATGTATGTTAATCAATTACTTACACTTTGTTTGGGGTGGAAAAAAATAGGAATGAGAGAAATTGAGTGAAAAGAAATAGAAAGAAAAGAAATTGAAGTGAAATTTAATTTCTATAGGTGTGTTTGGATGAAAAGAAAATAAGATGGAAAGATATTGAAAGATAAATAATTTATGTTGTTTGTTTGGAAAGGAAAATAGAGAGAAAAAATGAATTAAGTTATATAATGACAATATTACCCTCCATATTATATAGTAATATTATTATGTATTCAATTATGTAAATATTCATAAATGTGACTTGATTAATATATGATGCCTTATATTACACTTACAAATACACATAAAAAAAATCTTACATGATCAAGTCATTACATATGAAACTAACAAACTTAATACAGGGACCTCTTTGATCAAGTCATTACTAATAGCATACACTTTTTTGACTAACTCATTACTAATAGCATAGTTAACAATAGTTATAGTTATGAAAGTCACAAAATACAAAGACACGAGGTATTATCATTATAAACCTTAATTAAGTCATAGATATGTTACCCACAAAATATGAAGATACTTGTACCTATCTTGATGTAAAAGTTATATTTGTGTCCGTCTCAAAATATTAGCCACATTACTAGGACTATTGTTCCTAGAGTGCACATGCTTCTCTCATCAATTCATATAGTGTGGCAAGACGTACGTCAGCCGGAACACCAATTTCAATTTTATGCTATTTAGTTTATTTTTATGCTATTTCAATTTCATACACTTCTTCTTTTCTGGAATTTTACATTTGAGTTTACATTAAGCTTAGTTTATTTTCATGCAATTTCAATTTCTTGCACTTGTTCTTAGAGCGATCATTAACTAAACCCCAGTCATTAGGGGTAGGAGCTCTATTGTAATTCACATGATTGAAAGAAATTCTTCTTCTTTTCAATCCGCTTGTTGTAGCTAAGAGATAACTTCTATTTTCATTTTGATCAATTCACTCTGGAAGGGGGTTTTAGATCCATGAATTTCTATGTGAGCCTCGGAAGAAGAATCATGGAAATTAGATTGAAGCTCTATCTCTCACAACTCTCTTGATCAACACCATTCGGGAGGAATTGAGATCTTGAGAGTTTGTGTGGCTCATGGATAAGAGATATGCACTTAACCTCTTCTCATGACAGTTAGATCAAGGAATTGGTAAATTGATTGTGATTAGAAAAATTGGGTTGCCAAGGAATTGGGACTCAATTAATTCCAATCCGCCATAGATCTACTTCATATGATTGAAAATAAAATTGAGACCCGTTCACTACAAGAAATTATCGGAATAGCGACCGATTCTGGTAGTCGATAAAACATTGGTCGCTAAATTCAAAATAGCGACCGATGTTGGTCGCTAATATTTAGTGACTGATTTTAGCGACCGATTTTCAAACAAGGTCACCTAACAATACAAAATAATTTTGGTCGCTAAATCGGTCGCTAATAAGATTGGTCGCTAAATAGCAACCAATATTTCGGTCACTAAATCGGTCGTTAAATGGTAACCGATATTTCGGTCACTAAATCGGTCGCTAAATTTTCAGTCGCTAAATCGATCTCTAACAGCTAACTTCAAAATTCTAAAAATCGGTTGATAAATCAGTCGTGCTGCTTTCTAATTATAATTTTTAACTAAATTTCACATATATCACTATTAAAATTTAATTTTGCACAGATTGTAAAGAAGCTTCTTGAGCAGAAAGAAACAAACAAAAAAGTTGTTAAAGCAAACATAGCACCACACTCTGTGCTGTTTATTCTTATTGCCAACTTAACTCTATGATTATATTATATTGTTTCCCTTCTGTTCTCACTACAATTAGTCTTACTCATAAATTAAACATGACAAACCCTCTTTTGCCCTAAATTCGCAGTAGCAGCGGCACCCCAACGCAACCGAGATAGCGACAGCAACATCTCTAATCACTCTCGCAGCCATAGCAACTTTCTACTGCAATGATAGTGATCACAGCAAAACAAGGAATTCGAATTTGATAAAAAATGAAGATGTAAATAGTTTTGAAAATTCAGGACAAGGCAGAAACTAAAATGGAATTAAAAACCAGAACAAACAGATAAATAAAATGAAAGCAAAATAGAACGCACAAGTGGAGCAGGATTGCGGTGAAACTGAACTGACAGTGGTGTAAAGCAACTCCGGCAAGGTATAGCTCCACCAACGGTGCACAGCTCGATGGCGGACTCCACCTGTGGCAACGGCGGCAGGGGCTTCCCCTGGCGACGGCTCGGACGGCAGCAGGGACGGTGACCAGCTTCAACGGAGCTCCCACTATCGCACTTCTCTTCCCTCTCTCTTCGAAGCTCAATGGTGACGCGTAGTGAGGCGCGACGGTGAACCCAGCTCGACGGTGATTGGACAGCGGCGGGGTGCGACAGCTCCTCTTCCTCCCCCCGGAATTTCTGGCTCGCAACGCGCGCTCTCCCTCGCTGGAAACGGTTCTGCTCGACGGCAGCAGCAGCGACGACGTCTCCTTCTCTCCTTGTGTGGTGGCTCGGCGTCATGACGTCGGTGGTAGTGCACGACGGTGGCGGCAAAGCCCCCTCCTCTTCTTTGTTCTCCGATCTCCTCTGCTCTCTCATAGATCTCTCTTTCTCCCTTTTTTCCCATTTTATTTTCGTTTATTTCCTTTTTGGTTTGCTGAACTGTGTGTTGTGTGTATATGGGGGAGAGGGGTTGGAGGTGGGGGAGTGAAGAGAATGTGAGCGGAGGAACAAACAGGTGGGAGGTATGTTGGTGATTTTGAAATTAAAGTTAGGGTTCTTATGTTGTAATTCAGTGACCAAATTAGTAACTAACCAAGTTTTATTCTATTTACCTATCGATTGGTTGCTAAATAAAAAAATAGTGACCGATTTTACCGACCATTTTTATTTTAGTTTTATAAAATTAATCGGTTGCTAATTTGGTGGATATTAGTGACTGATTCTGTTAGTCACTAAAATCAGTCACTAATTTAACAATTAGCAACCGATTTAGCGACCAGTACGTTAGCAACCATACAATTGTTCACCCTTTCACTATCAGTTACAAAATCAGTCACTAAAATAAAAAATAGCGACCGCTTTTGTGACCAACAGTCCCAAAGACATTACTTTCTATTTTGGTTGCTAATTCGGTCGCTAAATGAGAAAATAGCCACCGATTTTAGTGAACAGCTTTATTCTGGTTGTATTAAAACCTTATCGGTAGCTAGTTCGGTTGTTATTAGTGACCAATTTTTTTGGTCGCTAAAATCGGTCGCTAAATGTAATTTAGCGACCGATTTAGCGACTAATATTTTTTTAGTCCTAGAAATTTTATATCGGTCGCTATTAACAACCAGTTTTTTCGGTCTCTAAAATCGGTCGCTATTCTAATACTTTCTTGTAGTGATTGATTTATGATGGATTATGATATCTCCAATCCCTAATGAATCTTTCTCTTTGTCATTCTTCACTTTGATTTCCTTTAATTCACTTTAATTACCTTGAATTTATTGCTTCCTTTTAATTTCCAGCACCCAACGCCCTTTACATTTCATGCAAATTACATTCTATTGTCATTTACATTGACGTCGGTGGTAGTGCACGACGGTGGCGGCAAAGCCCCCTCCTCTTCTTTGTTCTCCGATCTCCTCTGCTCTCTCATAGATCTCTCTTTCTCCCTTTTTTCCCATTTTATTTTCGTTTATTTCCTTTTTGGTTTGCTGAACTGTGTGTTGTGTGTATATGGGGGAGAGGGGTTGGAGGTGGGGGAGTGAAGAGAATGTGAGCGGAGGAACAAACAGGTGGGAGGTATGTTGGTGATTTTGAAATTAAAGTTAGGGTTCTTATGTTGTAATTCAGTGACCAAATTAGTAACTAACCAAGTTTTATTCTATTTACCTATCGATTGGTTGCTAAATAAAAAAATAGTGACCGATTTTACCGACCATTTTTATTTTAGTTTTATAAAATTAATCGGTTGCTAATTTGGTGGATATTAGTGACTGATTCTGTTAGTCACTAAAATCAGTCACTAATTTAACAATTAGCAACCGATTTAGCGACCAGTACGTTAGCAACCATACAATTGTTCACCCTTTCACTATCAGTTACAAAATCAGTCACTAAAATAAAAAATAGCGACCGCTTTTGTGACCAACAGTCCCAAAGACATTACTTTCTATTTTGGTTGCTAATTCGGTCGCTAAATGAAAAAATAGCCACCGATTTTAGTGAACAGCTTTATTCTGGTTGTATTAAAACCTTATCGGTAGCTAGTTCGGTTGTTATTAGTGACCAATTTTTTTGGTCGCTAAAATCGGTCGCTAAATGTAATTTAGCGACCGATTTAGCGACTAATATTTTTTTAGTCCTAGAAATTTTATATCGGTCGCTATTAACAACCAGTTTTTTCGGTCTCTAAAATCGGTCGCTATTCTAATACTTTCTTGTAGTGATTGATTTATGATGGATTATGATATCTCCAATCCCTAATGAATCTTTCTCTTTGTCATTCTTCACTTTGATTTCCTTTAATTCACTTTAATTACCTTGAATTTATTGCTTCCTTTTAATTTCCAGCACCCAACGCCCTTTACATTTCATGCAAATTACATTCTATTGTCATTTACATTCTTGCCTTTATTTTCTTGTCCTTTAAGTTTTAGTCCTTTACATTTCCTGTCATTTAAGTTTCTATCCTTTACTTTTCAGCACTTAAATTTTTAGTACTCTACATCCTGTTGTTCTATTTTCATTGTGGATCTATTTTTTGCTCATTAAATTTCACCAAACTCTTTAAATATTAGCTTTACTAGATAATTCACCTCACTAAAGTTGCTTGATCCATCAATATCGACCTCACCGACCTCACTCTTGTGAGTTATTACTTGACGATTTGGTGCACTTGCCGAAAGGGATTTGTACTGTGCAAATTCCCGCGTCATCATAAACAGGATTAAGACGAGTCCACATAGTCTTTCTAAAAGAATGTAGGTGGTCGGCGCTGGCAAAGGATGGTCGGACGGGCTGTCAAAAGTAGAGAGAGAAGGGTATATTGGAGAGAGAGGATGTGTGTTTCGAAAATGATGAGGGAAAAGGTTCACGTTTTAAATTAGGGCAATTAAGTTTATCGGCAGATAAATCTGACAGTAACGCATTGTGGGTTACCAAAAGGCAGCATTCCACTAATTAGATTTACTGGCGAAAAAAATTCACCGCTAAATCCCACATAAAATTTCGCGCCTATTTTCCCGTTTTTTCTCCAATTATTATCGACGAATTTATCGTTGAAAACGAACATCTGTTGATAATAATTTGACCTGACAAATCTAAAATATAAATCATCGGCAAATTTACCGATAAAGCTAATGCTAATGTGTCACGCTAAATCTAACGGTATTCAATATATTTTTTTGTAATAATTTCTTTAATCTTCTCCTGCTGCCAAAAAAAAATGAAACGAGAAAATTAACCATTGAATCAAATATTCTTTGGTCACACTTGTGTGTGATTAATAATCCTTTTAATTATTTAATTATTAATTATTGCAAGTATAATTGAAGCCAAGTTTCAGTGTGAATGAACGAACTTGACCAAAAAAAAAAGTCCACTATCCAGAATAATTTATTTTTTAGTAATATTTATCCTATCAACTTGCGGTTAAAATTTTGTAGTGATCTAGTGTGGTTAATCTAATTCAAATATGCATTAATTTGTTTGAATTAAAATTTTGTGTAATTTAATTTGCACACATGTTTTATGACGAATATAAATTATTAACGTTGTTTAAATAATAATTAATGGTTAATTCAAAACAAAAGAAATGAAGTCAATAATTTTATCATAGATGGTTATATAGTTGTCCAAATTCTAATTAAATTCTTTTAATAGCTATAAAACATATTATAAAAGGTAATATACCCTTAAATAAGAGAGTTGACTAGAATTTATCTTTTTAAATTTTTATATAGATGTCAAGAATATTTGATGTATGAACAATGTTTTTCTATTTTCACTATTCTATTTCAAAGTGTATATATATCTTGTATATGGAAACCTATATTATATGGCGGCGCAAACCACTAGCAGAAGTTGATGGACTCGCCAATTAATCAATATTGTCAGAGAACGTGATTATTATTCCATTGAAAATTGATTAACTTGTGGCAATTTGCGGTTGTGGTTCTTGTTGTGATGAGTTGATGTCAGACAGTCTTCCATGCTTATCGAGTTCAAGAATACTCTGAGAAACTATGTAATCTAGTGCAGCAACAATATCACGAACATGTGGACGGAAAATTGGTTGGTCCTGGAGACACATTGCGGTTATACAAATCGCATGATGCATGCAACGCACAGGATAGCTTCCCCGCAATCGAGGGTCAACCATTTGCCTAAACTTTTTCCTGTCACTTAAGAAAGCACGAGCCTGCATGCATGAATCACAGACAATGCAAGTAAGCTAAGGTAACTTTTAAGAATGTGTACATGTATGTATATGTATAGCGGCGTCGTCCATATACGTACCCATGAAACTAAGTTTTGGCTGCCTTGTTTTCTAGTGAAATCCATGGCCTTACGACCAGTGATCAACTCGAGCAAGACAACACCAAAGCTGTAAATATCGGATTTAAGAGTTAATTTTCCACTCATGGCATATTCGGGGGCGCAGTAGCCGTACGTTCCCATGACTCTGGTGGAAACATGGGTGTTGTCTCCAACAGGCCCTAGCTTGGCGAGCCCAAAATCTGAGAGTTTTGGGTTGAAATCATTGTCTAATAAGATATTCGCCGATTTCAAGTCGCGATAGATAACAGGTGGATTTGCTTTGCAATGGAGATACTCCAGCCCACGAGCAGCCCCGGCCGCGATCTTCATTCGAGTTATCCAACTTAGCCCTCCTTCCTTATTATTCAATGTAGGATCCGCTGCTGCAAATTCATTTCATGAATAATTAAACATCAATAATTATTAGAGCTTGCATTGCGTTAGTTGCATTGTCATTGATAGCATTAATTAATTAAATATAATTACCAAAAAGATGATCTTCAAGGCTACCCATGGGCATATATTCATACACCAACAGCCTCTGCTCACCATCGGTGCAATAGCCAATCAAGTTAACGAGATTAGAATGGTGGAGGAGGCTAAGCATAAGCACCTCCGTCACAAATTCTTGAAAACCTTGATGCCCGTCATGATTTAATTGTTTTACAGCAACCACCTATATATCAAAGCTAAGTCATGTCTATATCATATATATATTTGTAAAATAAATAACATGGATGCATGCCTGGCCTGTCAAGAGACGACCCTTGTAGACCCTTCCAAAACCGCCTTCCCCAATCAAGTTGGCTTCCTTGAAAGTGTCGGTTGCCCATTCAAGCTCCCGAAAACCAAAGCTGATGGCAGCGTCTGTCTTGCTTTCACCCCGATCCTGCTTCTTCTTCTTCCGCCCTCTCCCTGCATTATTCTTCTTGAAGTAGTTCTCAATTAATAATTCCATTCTGTTCATCTCTCCGGGCCCATGCTTCCCGTGGTGATCATCATCAACAAGGCAAGAGAAGCAGCTCATTTAATCTGATGTTGATGATGATTCTCAATCATCGAATTTTCAATAGTAATATATTACACAAACATATGGATCGGATAGTGGCAGATGCATGCATGCACATGCAACACAAACAAATTAAATTAAATCTAAGTAGCGGCAATAGAAATATAGAGAAATTACGCATTGCAGCCTTCAATTCGTCGTATTTCTATCATTCATGCCAAATTTAGAACACCAGACAACACTAAATTTATCGAATACCAAGTGTATCTTCATTGTCTCCTTATCAACTCTACCTTTCTAACTACTTTCCTCGTTTTTTTCTTTAACTAACGCGTAAAGACTAAATATTCACTAGATTAAATTATTCTTATTTTTTCAAAAAATAAAACCTCCATACACAAAAATTAAGCTATCGACATGTATTTATGTAATTTACACATAATCTTTTAGGTAGTTTATTTTATGGTAATAGGTAATGTTTATTTTATGGTAATCACTTAAATACAAATGTTTAAAACGTTTTAAAAGACTACAAATGTCCCACTAATGACAATAGGACACATGTAAAATCTCGAATTCATTAAGGAAAAATATAGATAAACAATGAAAAATATTAAACAATGTGAACAATGGATATACTGGATATTTAATTTATTAGGTGTGTAGATAATTATTTTAATATTAATATTTAGATGAATAATTTAAAAATATAGTGTATTTTATTTGAATTAGTCCAATTTTAGAGTCAATTATTAATATTATTCAAAAGAATTATTAATTATCTAACATAACTGATTAAATCGGACAAATTTTATTTATACGAAGATGTGGTCTACAAGTTCAAGGCATTTTAAAAATATGAGATTGAACCAGTTTGTGGAGCCAAGCATATACCAAGTTTGGCCAGAAGTTAGCCTTTTTCTTTTTTATTTGTATGGGCTTACTTTTTTAATATTAATTTTGATGTCAGTAAATCTAAGACTATTTAAAAAATATCAAAAATAAAAAATTTAAACTTT
>NC_029790.2:76147-78724 GCF_000816755.2 Arachis ipaensis | reverse complement strand
TTATCAATTTAATCTGTGTAACTTTTATTATTTTTTTGTTCTTGTAATATACAAATTATATAGTGTCTGAATTTATATTTTTAAAAGAAAAGTACTTTTTTTATTCGAAAAATTACTTTATCAAATTATATAGATGTTTGAATAAAATTTCTTACAAATTTAATTCCATTAAAAGAGTGAAAAACATCCTTTAGCAAGTAACAATTTGTATTTTGTAGTAACCGGGAAAAAAGAAAAAGGTAAGTGAATCACGTGACTCTTCTCCCATCATCCATTTAATTCTTCCGCCTCTCGAAATAAATATGGGACTAATTTTTATTTGTAGGAATAAGAAACGAAATCCCGTATAATAAATAGGAAGAAAACATAACAGGGTAAAAGTCTCTGCTTTATAAAAATTTGTTTAACTTCCATTTATATAAAAAGACTAAAATATCCTAATACATATATAATATATATGAGACACGAAAAAAATTATGGGATATCAAAAATCCAAAACCTCCAGTGCTTTAGAACCTCTCTTCTCTTCTCCTCATCAAATTCTTAGTCTCTTCTCTCCCGAACACCGCCAACCGTTGACCGCCACCTTCCATCTCTTTGGTCCCTCAGCGCCACCTCTCATCCCTTCGGTGGCTCAGTCGCTCACCGCACCTCTCGAGCTCATCGTCACGTTCACCTCGTCTTCTTCTCCTCGTCGCGTCATTATCGATTGTCGTCTTCTCCTCGTCGCCGGTCATCGCATCTTCGTCGTTCGTCCGCGTCTGGAGTTAGGTTAATGAAATTCTGATTTTAATTTCTAATTTAATTATAATTTATATTTGTGATTCAATCTAAGGTTAATGTGATTCTAATTCATGATTTATATTTTTGATTAAAGCTTGGGTTAATCTAAAGTTAGGTTTATGTGATTATGATTCATGATTTTTAATTTAATTATAATTTATATTTGTGATTCAATCTAGGATTAATGTGATTCTGATTCATGGTTTATATCTTTTATTCAATCTTAGGTTAATGTCTTTGTTGTTGTTAACATCTTTGGAGACAAGGAACATGATGTTTAATATATTTTTTCATTTGTTTCTAATTTTTTTAATTTTTTGAAAATCCGCAGATATTCATAGATTCCTCAATCCCCAGTAGATACGGGGTTTCCGTTATCTGTTACCCGTTACGGGGACGAGACAGAGACGGGAACTGAATATGGAGGCGGGGGACGGGGGACAAGGAGCAGGTAGTATGTCCCCGCTTCCGTGGGTACCCGTTGCCATACCTATCTTTTTATCTCTTCTTGTAATCGCACACAGTATTATTAAACTCATTTTCTTTATCTTATTTTTTTTCTTTTCTACTCTATTTCTGGTTATTTAAATCTTATTTTTACATTCTAAATCATGGAGTTTCATATTAATAAGTAAAACAAGCATTTAATTTTTAAATTTTAATTATTATTGAGACTTTAAAATAACTAGTTGATTCAATAATTAATTATATCTCTAATTTTTGTTATTTTTATACTTGTGGATATAAAAATTGAGTAAGATTGTGTTAATCCACAATATTATTAACTCACAAATAATATCATCATCATCGTCGTCATCATCATCATCATCATCATCATCATCATATTTCTAGAGTTTTAGAGTTGTTGGATATCATTCGTAGCTCGGTAACGTAATCAAAATTACTTTCGACTCTTTAGAACCAAGTTGTGAGTAGATGTTATGCGTATAATTATTTTTAAGTGTATTTTTATTAATATTTAAATTGAATCATTAATTCTAGCATTTAAAAATATTTGATTGTTGTGATTTTTAAATTATTGGGATGGATTTTTGAAAAACTCATAATTTTATAAAAATACACATGAGACGATATGCATATATTTTATACAGTATACATATTTTTTTATTTAACTTTATTTTACATTAGTTAAATTTTTAGTATGCATTTTTATATATTTTTTATTTATTATGAGAGATTTGTTATAAGTGAATTGGTTTTAGAGACTTTGACTAGAAAATCGTAGTTAATGACAGTTATAATGTTAATTTATATGCATTTGACTCAAACCTTAAATAGCAGGGGCATTGCTAGCCCATGTGTAGGCCACACATTGAATCTATTATACCATACGAGCACACACTAGAGAAAAGGAATACCCTTAGAGATGGAGCTTTTCAAGTGTGTGGCATTCGATTTGATTTGACTTTTGGAATAAGAAACTCCCATTTCAGTTTATTTGTTATATTATTTATCTATTTGTTTGCATAGTTAGTTATACGAAATTTTTATCTCAAAACTCACCCTATTATATTCTTATATTTTTCAGATTCAAGTGTCATTATTGGAGGTTTCATTCTACCTATTTTATAATAGATCTTAGTCTTTTTTTATGAGACTTTTTTCTAGCTATGTGTATATGTAATAGAATTTTCGTGCAAAAATTTAGATTATGTCAATGCTCTATATGTCACAGATAATATTCTTGTGTGGATTATGTTATTTTAGATCTTTAATTATTTAGATAATAATTATGTTTTGATTATGTAAGATTTATGAAGTCAACTATATACT
>NC_029790.2:69745-76096 GCF_000816755.2 Arachis ipaensis | reverse complement strand
TGAGCTATTTGTTAATCAACATTGTTATATATTTTAGAGTAAATAATATATAAGACTAATAATTAGTTTATTGAACAAAGAACAGAAGGCTAATAGAATTTCAAAATAAATTTTGACAATATTTAATAATTTAAAAAATAATCACCATAATTGCACTAACATGATCCAATATTTTTTTTGGGTCGCACTAGTATACAGATGTACGATCTTGTTATTTTTTGAGTTGACACGTGTTGCCCCCATATTACAAGATGCAGCTGGCTCTGAGGAATTTGAGGGCGCTCATAGGAGGGGCGACTGAGCCGGCTTGGTTGGGTGAAATCGAAGAGGGTCTTGAACGTCCCGCATTCCGTTGGTTGGAGGGTCACAACATGGGCCTTGTCGGGGGCCCCAGAAAAACAAAAATGCAAGAAAGCCAGTACTTGAGTCTTCGCTTTACCAGTCTGATAACATTGAAGGAAACCCTAGGTTCAGTCTGGAGCACCGGCGTCGCTGGCCTTGCTACTGCCGCTGGTGGTGACGCGCGGGATCCGCCTGTGGTCGTAGTTGTCCGACATGGTGAAGGTGCTGGCCGACTGCGCCAATCGTCGGTTTGTCGTGGCAGGGTTGGAGTAAGGGTGCCTGGATTCCTCATCCTGGTAAGCACCGAGCTACTCGGCCCCTCTTGTCGTTCATGTTCCATATTTCTCCTTTAATTATGGGAGCATGCTGTTGCATCACTTCAAAAGAAATACAGTTGGTTCTCTCCTTCATAACATGTATAGGATTATGTGGAATGTAATTTGTTTCTTGGTCTTTGTTCTGGCATTGTATATGTGTGGGAAAATAGTGGATACAAGATCAGTTAAGTTCAGTAATGCTTTGATGTTGCGTAATTAAATTTGGAATCAAATTGTAAGAGTTAATTTTTTTTTTTAGAAAAAAATATGATCGAGGAGGCAAACAAATCAAGGAATAAGTACTGTAATTAGAACATGAACAAGTATAGAGAATTAAATTTGGTCTCATGCATGATGATTCTTGGTTCCGAAAATTATTATTGCTATGGGTACTAGGAGGATGGTAGGCAGGATGAAAACACAGTTGTTGAGAAGGCACTTCGTGGTATTGCCCAACTAGTTTTTTTGTCACCAGTCAATTCGAACTTAGATGGTTCGGATGTTGTCGATTGATTGGGAGTTAACCTGTCATTAACTCTATTCTATTGTATACCACCTGTGTATTGAGATTTGAGAATCAAATGTTGTGTGCTAGATTGCCTCCAATTACTAGAGTTGATGTACAACTGAAGACTTATAGGACACGACTAAGTATAGGCACCTTCATATAAGTAGATAGATAGACATGGTAGCTTCGATTTTTTATTTCATATAGGACAGGCGATGTATATAAATTATAAGGAAGCTTGTATAGGAGGTATAATTAGCTCTTATTGATATTATAATACACTATTGTTTTCTGCTTTTTTATTCTTGTGATTATAAATTGGAGAGGGTTTTTTACCCTTTTGTTAACAGTTGTGCTGAGAATCTTTTTGTATCTAAGATGGTGTACGCTTTGTAAGTTTTTGTTTTGAAGTAAGTGAAGGAAAGTTAAAATTGGTGAGCTTTGTTTAGGGTGGGAATGCCTTGTTCAACTTTGGTTTTCATTAAACGAAGAAACAGTTGAATTAAATTAAGTCGGTTAAGTAAAAGTGCAGATGGTAGAAATTTTGTTGATGGTTTAGTTTATGTCCATAATTTTTTTTTTATTTCTTGTGAATGTGTCGATGAATTCACCTGTTGTCGAACTCCTTGTACTTGCCATAATACTTGCGATGATTAGATTCCAACACTTTGTACTCAATTTCATAATGGATGCTATAACTCTTCACGCTTAACATGACCTCCTCTCTATCATGAAACTGCTGACTAACTTAGAATTCAGATACAACTTCTATATTATGTGTATCTTTGGCCCCGAAACCAACAGATGCTTCCGAATCCTCCTGCTGTACCATGGTATATTGGCATCCAAGTCTAAAATTGAAAAATGTGTCGGGTACTGATGAATTCCTGAACTAGATGCTCGTCCACCCACAATTGGAGTAGTCCTTCCTATGTCATCATCATTATCATCACCTATCATGGTGGGCTCCAAATCATCATCGTCATCATGCAGTGCATCCTAAATGCCATCCGGTATTGTATCCTCTCCGAAAACTGGGACCATAATAGGAGTACCAGGCGTCGCAATCGCAACCTCACCCAAGACTCCAGTTAGGGCTGAGAATGGGTAGGGTAGGATAGGGTTTGAACCCTACCCTAATCTTAGCCGCGGGTTGAGAATCTCTCAACCTTAATCCTACGCGCACCCTAAAGTTCTAAACCTTACCCTACCCTTCCCACCCTTCCCTACCCGTAGAAATATCAAAATTTTTCAAAGCAATTATAAAATTTAATAATTCCAGTTGAGAATCTCTCAATTCTAACTCTATCCGTATCCTAAAGTTCTAAATCCTACCTTACCCTACCTTGCTCGCAGAAATATCAAATTTTTTCAAAGTAAATATAAAATTCAATCATTCCAAATTTCATACATATTAATAAAATAAAAAATAAAAATTAATACTCTAAATTACTAAATTAACTATAGTGATTAGTGATTGCTCATTTATTGCAAGTCATTACATGAAGGAGGTTGTGGGTTCAACTCTCACTTCCTTCATTATATACCTAATTTTTATAAAATATGTGTTATATATGGGGTGCGAGTAGGGTAGTTTATGGCCCTAAACCCGTACCCGACCCTACCCACATGCATACCCGAACCGATCTCTACCTTACCTGTAGCGGATCGGATCGCCTACCCTACCTGAACGGGTTGGGTACCCTTAGGTGGGTATACCCGGGCCGGTCTCTACCCTACTTGTAGCGGGTCGAGTAGCCTACCCTACCTGAACAGGTTGGGTACCCGCGGGTGGGCATATCCGGACCGGTCTCTACCCTACTCGCAGCGAGTCGAGTAGTCTATCCTACATGAACAGGTTGGGCCAGGTTGGGTACCTGCAGGTGGAGTATGTATTGCCAGCCCTAGCTCTAGTGAAACTCGTCGAAGGTTTGAGGAAAACACTCAGCGGATCCTTATCAATAAATTTAATTCCCAATTTGTTTTTTTCTTAATTGACCTTTTATAGTGCACTAGAACTAAAAAATTCTCATCACTAGCCATTGTGAGTCCTATTATGGTGAAAAATTCACGTTCAGCTCGTATTTATATGCATTAGAACTATACTAAATCGAATTAACCCCTTTCAAATTATACAAAGGTAATATTTCATAATAAATCGAATCTAATAGTTTCGATTTACCATTATGCAATACTTACTGTAAATCGACTTTAATAGATTCGATTTATTAAGAGACTAAATCGTACTTTATTGATTTAATTTAGTGTAGTCCATATAAATCAAAACTTATAGATTTGATTTAATAGAGAATACCCTAGTTCGAATTCTTTAAATTCGATTTATTACTAAAATTTCTAATTCAAATCCCATGAATTTAATTTACATAGAAATATAAATAGAAATATCCACATAATATTTTTATATTAAAAAATTCAAGTAATATTGGAGTTTGTTTGGTTTATGCATGTAAATTACCCCCATATATAAGTATATGGACAAACGCTTAAAGAAAAACTAACTAAACAAAAATTTTGTACGATTAACCAAATAAAAGGCCTATAAGATTACATGGTGAAGGCCCATGCCAAACACCCCACAAAAATATACCCTTCGTTACGCCACTCATCCTAGAAGGCTCAACAAGCCCTGCAAGGATTGGCTCTGACACGTTTCGCGGCTCAACCAGCTTCTGGATACGTGTGCAGTTTTCATTGCATCACATGAAATATCTATAAATCTGTACAGAGTTAGCTATGTACCGTATATTCACCCTCTTAAATATGCAACTTTTATGGTGTATAATTCCACTTTACCGCCTCGTGAAAATCACAAGGCTGGCTTTCCCGCCTAAACAGCCACTCACCAGGGAATGAGAGTCCACAGAAACTGAATACTACCATTTTGATTTTTGAACTTAGAAGTGTATGATGTCGTGCAAAGCGGAAGTAAAGGAGAAAATGAACTCTGCAGCAAAACCTAACCGCAGGAATGGCAATCATCTCCCGAAGAATGTGTACCACATCGGAGGCCTGCAGGTGGAGTTTCCGTACCAACCGTACGGGTCCCAGTTTGCATTCATGGGGAGAGTGATCTCCACCCTCGACCGGGCTCAGAGGGAAGGCCACTGCCACGCCTTGCTCGAGTCTCCAACTGGCACCGGCAAGTCCCTCTCCCTCCTCTGTTCCTCTCTCGCCTGGCAGCACCGTTACAAATCCCAACCCAAGCCCCCTCCGCCTTCCGAGCCCCTTGCCGATCCTCTCGTCCACGGCGGCGGCTTTCTTCCCGAGGATGATGCCTTTTCTTCTCGTAACCATCTTATTCTTTCCTTTATTTAAGTTATTTCATTTCATTTGGTTTTGCACTCTTGTTTTTCCTCAACAAGTTTCTCCTCAATTCAGCATCCGATAATCCGGAGCTCGCAGAAGCCGAACCAGCCAAAAAAATTCAGAAGAAAAAGGCCGCTCCTACTATATATTATGCCTCGTATGTTTTTGTTACCTTTCAGCTCTCATTTGTGCGGATGATTTATCTCAATTAAATTCAAAACAGTTACCAGTGAAAAAAATAAGTGTTTTTATCTCAATTAAATATGTAGGAGGTGATCTACACTAATATTTTAGAACTAAGATATCTGTTTTACAATCAATAGATACATTGTTCCAGAGTTTTGCCCTTGCCCTTTTTTCTGAATGCATTGGCATGGTTGCTTAACTACGGCCTTTGTCTTTCTTAAGGAGAACTCACTCACAAATCTCTCAAGTCATTCGTGAACTGCGGAAAACTACATACAGGGTGCCGATGGCTGTATTGGTAGGTTTAACCCATTGCTTTGGTATAGTTATTAGTTGCATTTTCTTTTTAATCTTAACTCCTCATTTGGTTCCTTATAAACCGTGGGTTCTCAGGAGTAATTACATTTTGGCATTTATTTTTCAATACTTAAGGAAACTGATGCAAGATTTCATTTGGTGGCTTTTTGAAGAAAGACATTATCTTGCAATAGCTTTGCCTGAAGTACATATTTTCCCTGCCATGAATTTAAAATATGTTGTTTTCAACTTCTGTTTACCAAGTGATATCTTATTTTGTTGGTAAAACATTACTAATATATATGCTATGCTAAGTAATGTTAATGCAAGAACATATGTTACATTTAGCATCAAGATGGTAAAGTGACATGGATTTGGCTAAGTGTTTTTCCCTTTCTTCATTTGGCAGGCATCACGGAAACATTACTGCACCAATAAAAATATACTTGGCAAAGAGAACATCAATGAAGAATGGTTGTTTTCATCCCTAAAGTTTTATTTGTTTGAATTTATTTCTGACTTTCCTACTGACACACTTCATTAAATGCTTTCAGTAAACTACTTCTGAAAGACCAGGAGATAGGGTGTCCAGAATTCAAGTAAGTATATGCTTGTCCGCACTTGCTTCATTCTATTTTTTAAACCTCTTGAAGTAACATATATAAGAAACGTACAATCTAAGCAGAAATGCACATAAAGTCAAAGGACATCCCTCTCTTCAGAAAGGAGGATGTAATGAGGTGCATGACATAGAAGATCTTATAAAAGTTGGACATTCAGTGAAAGGTTCAGCTTATTGTTCTACTCTTATCTATTTATTTATTATTAAGCTTCTGCTAAGCTTTTCAAATGCAAGCCTTAGTTGTCTCCACTGTCAGGTTGCTCCTATTATGCTGCACGTAATATGTCAGATGATGCGCAGCTGGTATTTTGTCCTTATAGCTACATCATTAATCCTGTCATTCGGGGAGCAATGGACTTAGATATTAAAGGAGCTATACTGATTCTTGATGAAGCTCAGTAAGCCATTTGTGATTTGCCTCATTGTCTATTTGTGGAGTTTGCAATACAGTTCCTGGAGTCCTATTAAACTGAGCTGTCTTTATTTTCCAGACTGTAATCACTATAATATGGATTCAAGATGTCTTTTTATGCCTTCATTTGTATGTTGGCGAATCTAGAGATGAAGGTTCTATTTTTTTACTGTCGTTGGTAGTAGTTTATGTTTTTTGTCTCTAAATATCTGGCATTCCATGTTTGCACTCTGCAGCAATATAGAGGACATCACTCGAGATGCTGGCAGCGTGGATATTCAAGAGGATGATTTTGATAGTATGTTGTGAATGTTACAGCTTTTTTTCTTCTTCTTTTTTT
>NC_029790.2:66203-69562 GCF_000816755.2 Arachis ipaensis | reverse complement strand
TAATAATGAGGCATCAATGCTAATTTATTGGTCATACTTTTGGCAGAACTGCAAATGGAGCTCCAGCAACTATGTTCTGTAAATGCTGCAATATACCAACCACTATATGAAATGGCACAGGTAATTTGGTTGGATGACCGATTTGAAATTTTTAAGTATATCCTTAGTAATGGTATAATCAAGTGTATATTACCTTGTGTAGGGTCTTACTAGTTGGATAGAACGGAAGAAAAATAACCTAGACAAGCGTGATTTTCAGCACTATGTGTCATGGTGAGTTCAGGGTTTCCAAATCGATATGCTTCTGAATTCATTCGAATTCCTTTTGACATTTTACATTAACTATCTGAGAATTGAATGGCCGATTTAAGCTCCAAATACTTGTGGTTTGTCTGTTGCAAGGGAATTGATATTCTGCTTAGTGCCTGTACATCCTTTAGAACGTTCTCATAAAATGAAAGTCAACATGAAAATTATATCTGTGATTTAACATATTCATTTGTATGAGTAGTTGGACTGGTGACAAGGCATTGAGAGAACTTGAAGAAGCAAATATATCAAAACAGTGCTTCCCAATCTTACTAGAATGTGCTACTAAGGTATCTCATTTGTATGCCAATGTATGTATTATTATTCTGTTGTGATACTTGTAATTTATTAACTTTATTGTTTGTTCAAGGCAATCAGAATTGCTACGGACTTGGAGACAGATAAGCCACATTTAAGTGGCATGTCAGTGATAACATTGGAAGGTATGGGATTGTGGCATTTAAAATATTTCTGGTAACATATTCAGTTACTGATCAAAGAATATTTGGTATTGTCAATGACCTTTTTGTTTTTGTTTTGTTTGGTAATCAATCTAATTTCAGGTTTATTCTCATCACTAACTTATTTCTTCTCAAGAAACGGATCTCACATGTTGGATTACCAGCTTGCTCTGCAGCGATGTGTTAGAAAAGATGCTGGTAAGTAGTTGCACTCCAAGCAATCAATAATAAGTTGCAAAACTCCAAATCACAATGCTTTTATCCTCATGTAAGTGACTGGTAGATGGTTTGGGAATCTATTGGTTTATAAATAAATTTTCTGGGGTATATAATTTAAAATAAATATAGAATCCTAATTGAGAAATTGGAAACATTATATGGAATTTGAAAAAGATCTGTTTATAGTAAACCCTAAACCCTTTTAGCATGTTCTGACTAATGTAACCTTTTATTTTGATTGGGCAAACAATTAAGTGTTAAATCGACCAATTGCCCTATAAAAGGTTCCAATAGTGTGTATATTTTTGCCATTTCTTTTGAAACATTAATGCTGTAATTGGTAAAGTGCATTGTTATGACTTATCACCATTCATTGGTTTATGTCAGTAAGAGCTTTTGGAAACTGGACACACACTTTCAGCTTGTGGTGCTTGAATCCAGCTGTTGTGTTTAGAGATGTTGCTGATCTTTCTTTATCGATTATCTTGACTTCTGGGTAAGCGTAGTGCTTTGACACACAAGGGCAGGTTTTATACCTTGTGCAAGGGCAACATAATGTTAATTTAAACAACATTGCACCTTTGCTAAAATGAGGTGGACTGTGCTATTTGTGTTCTTAATTTATTAATTGATGCAACACCCAAAATATGAGGGCTAAAGATTGCAAAGGTGTTGGTTCACTAATCACTATCTTCTTGATTTGGGTATTTTAGGACTCTATCGCCGATGAGTTCCTTTTCTTCTGAGCTTGGAGTTCAGTTTGAAACTAATCTTGAAGCCCCCCATGTAATTGACATTTGCACACAGGTCTCATCTGCTTCTATAATATATCCTTCAGGTTCATTAATCCTTTTAGTTCTTAAGTGCAATTCAACAAGTTATAACATCTTGAATACAGGTGTGGCCTGCTGTAATCTCCACTGGTCCTGGTAATTATCCTTTGAATGCAAGTTATAAAACGGCAGATGGATATGCCTTTCAGGTATGCTTGATATACATATTTTCACTATTTGTAATTTTCTTGCTTCTCTAGTTACACCTTTTGACTGTAAGTAATGGTTTAGGATGCAGTTGGAAGATCTTTAGAAGAAATCTTCAACATTGTTCCAGGTGGATGTCTTGTGTTCTTCCCAAGTTATAAATTGATGGAGAAATTATGCAACCGTTGGACTGAAACAGGTCAATGGTCTCGACTAAATGCAAAAAAGCCCCTTTATGTTGGTGAGCTATCTATCTTCTTCCAAGTGCTTTCAGAATATGTTTTAGATATGTTAGTTTTTGTTGATTCATTTTATTTTTCTCCACAGCATTGTAGTTGAGATGATTTATATGTGAAGTTGATTTTCTTGTCTTTTGCCAATTATTTTGGTTGCTTGAATAATCTGTATTTTGTTGGTACTTGACATGCAGAACCACGAGCTGGAGGCCAAGATGATTTTGAGACTACCTTAAAAGGGTATTATGACTCGATTCATCATGGGAAAAAGCTTGGTGCGCGAAGGAAAAGAAGGATTAAAGAAGTTGATTCAAATCACTCCCATCCGGTTGATTCCCAAGAGGGTTTTGAGAAAGGAGGAGCTGCTTTACTTGGTGTTTGCCGTGGAAAGGTGCATTATAGTTTTACTCACCCAGTTATCGGTTATTTTGAATTGATATATTATCAGGCTAAAATTATATAACGTCAATTATGTCCTTGTACTTTACAAGTATTATTGATATATTGGAATATGTAGGGCTTGTATGTGCATGTGCTTGCATATGAATCTATTTTTCATTTCTTTACCCTTTTCATGAATGTCACACATAATAAGGTTTCTAAATTACTGTTAGCTAACTGATTTGTAAAAGAAGGTATACTTTTTGATAAGAAATAGAACAGCGGAAACGAAAGGATAGAAAATTAATAGCGAAAAATAGAACTAACAGAAAAAGGAATTTTCGAGTGTGTTTTTTTTGTTTTTGTTTTTTTGTTTTTTGTTTTTTTGTTTTTTTTTTGTTTTTTTTTGAATACGGGTTTATTAGAGGTCTAGTAGGAAACTATTTTTTTATTTTCCGCGGTGTTTTTCATTTTTCGTCCTTCTCATTTTCTTTTCACTTTTGAATGCACCATTTATTTTACGTTGATTCAAGTCTTCAAGTTTTCAATAATGAAGGCATCAATTTTACTTTCTCATCACATGTAGATACTTATTTAAACGGGTAGCAGAGCATCTCTTCATGTAGCAATGCTACCATCTTTCCCTTAAGCAGCTAGAACAAGCATGTTTTGGCATTAGGCTCCTCAAACTCGTCTTGAGTTGCTGTTTTCTTAGTCTCAACTCTCAAAGGTTTTTTTTTTGCTTTTTTTTTTCCCGGTTTTATATATATTGG
>NC_029790.2:52564-66103 GCF_000816755.2 Arachis ipaensis | reverse complement strand
TTGCACTTTGAAATATTTATTTTACATTATATGCTTTCGTTCTCATTTAAATTTTCTTTTTGATTTAAACTTAAATTGATCATGTGGCTGTTTACTTTTGATATGATTAAGGTTAGTTCAGGAAATGGATATTAGTTGAAGCTTGTAATATGGACTATAAATTTATAATTGATAGTCCCAATCAGTTGCCTCATTTGAAATTTTGTTTTTATTTGAGTTAATGGCATTTCCTGTTACCTTTCACATATTTTTTTCTGCTAACAACCCCATTATATGATTATGTTTGTTTACTGATAATTTTATCTTGCTTGCAGGTTTCCGAAGGGATTGATTTCTCTGATGATAATGCCAGAGTAGTTGTATCCTTATCTATACTTGTAAACTTACTATACTTTATTCTCTTTATTTTGGTCATCAACGTGAAAATAAGATATAAAATGTCTATTCTTGACAATGTCTCTCTTGAAGGAAGCATCCTACTGGTTAATTTCTGATTGCCTAATTTATCGTCACTTCTTTGCAGAAATGATATTCAAGTTTCTCTAAAGAAAAAATATAATGATATGTACAAATCATCCAAAAATCTTCTCAGCGGAAGTGAGTGGTATTGTCACCAAGCATTCCGTGCTTTAAATCAAGCAGCAGGTAAATCATGGCTCTGGTTTTCCACATTGTAACCCAAGCCAAGTTAATCATTCTTTATTTTTCTTATACTGATTACGTATACCTTCTGTAGGGCGTTGTATACGACATAAGCTTGACTATGGGGCAATAATCCTTTTGGGTAATTATGCTGAATTGCTGATCATATTATATCTCTTCTACTGTCTATCTTGTTTCAGAATTTAAGAACTGATTTAGTGAAGTCTTTACCAAGTTATTTGTTTCTTGTTTATCCTTCTTTTACTCTGTGTTTACACTATGGCCCTTGATCTATACTGCCATGCCCATCTAAAAGTATAAGGTTTAGTTGTTGCTGTCGCCTTTTCCTATGTAACTGTTCTTCTGGTAATAGATGAACGTCTTCGTGAAGAAAGAAGTAGAGCATTCATTTCGAAGTGGCTAAGAAGAAACCTAAAGGTTTATGACAACTTCGAATTATCAATAGAAGGACTAAAATCATTCTTTGAGGATGCCAAGGTATAATGCTTGTGGCATAGTATGAACTTATTATACCCTGCCCTGTTCGTATACTGGGCTTAGTGGAAAGAACTGTTAAATATACGGTGAACTTGCTGTAGGAATGGCATGCAATGAATACAGTGAATGTCAAACAGAATTTGAGCTTACATACCGATGGTGTCAATATCAAGGGTCAGAATAAGAGATTCACAAGAAAGAAAAATCAGAAACTTAACAAATCTTGCAATGGATTTGAGAAAGAAGGGTCAATTATTGAGGACCATGGCTCTTTTCCTGTACTAAGCTGTCAAGATCTTGTTGACAGTCAACCATCAGCTCAAGGGAATAGTAACAAATACAATTGTGAAGACCATATAAACCCACAAATCTGTAATCTGACGGAGGAAAGGTACTTTTTCAGTTTTTCTTTGGGTGTTGCCACCTTTTATGCCATTAGTATGATTTGTTGCTAACTATTTAATAAGCCATATAATGAACATATAATCCAATTTGAGGAATTGTCAAATTGTGTTAAGTGGAATCTTTGTCCGGCCATAGCACCAATTTTGTTTACTTTGACCTCATTTGTTCAACTTCAAAAGATATGCGAGGGATATCAATTTTCTGTCAGCACAACTTCCGGTGCAGCCGTGCTGGCAACTATGCCTACTCTGTGATTGTCTAGCCAATAACTTCTTTTTCATCATGTTAGTTGATCTTATAGCATGTTGTTTATTTCATGTTCTCTGGAATTTGCTGATTTTGCCCTTATGATTGAGAACCTTTCAATGTTATCAGTTTGGGTGTGCAAACTCAGGGTATTCAATTTTGTAATAGAAGATCAGTTTTGCCATATCTTCATCCCCTGATGCATGTGTATATAAGATTCATTTTTTTATCTGGTATAAAACTTGATAAAAAGGTCATTCCTCAACTCATCAAATACCATACTCGAAAGTTTAATGCAGCAGCAACTATGTTTACACCATTATACACTTCCAATGTCATTACTAGAAGTATATATTTCTTGCAGGTTCAATCGGGACTTATTTGTTGCATCCACGCTTGGAGAATGCTCCTCCATCAAGGAAACCCCTTGTATAGATGTTAACAGTGATCCAGGTAGCCCTGGTTTCTCTAAGGATGATAACTCTGTTTCCACCATAATTGAGGCCTCTGCTCAATTTTCAAATCACTTATCAAGCTTATCAGTGTGTTTACCTGATGGAAGTAAAAATTCCTCAGGGCTTCACTCTTCAGTAACTGTTACTCCTGAAAAGAATATAGCTAGAAATAATGTTCCTGAAACAGAATCACCTGTGAATACAAGTGTTAATTCTCACTACCAGAAAAGGAGGAAGACCATGCTCTCACCATTTATCACAGAGGTAGAAAATTTAAATTATATTACACCTTGTGCCAACACTCTTATGACATACACAAAAAGCTCATTGGATGTTAGAGAGGAAGCTCATGGAATTGAACATGTTTGGGAGAGAAATTCGAAGTCAAATATTCCTGAGTTACCAACAAGTAGTCTACCTGGTTCATGTTCGTTAACTTTCCCTTTACGGGATAGAAGGTTACAACTTTTTTGTTTACTCTGCAAAAACCCATTGGGCCGACCTGAAAATGATCTGTATCTCATGTGTTCCTTGATTTCCTCATCAAAAGTCCACTTAAGAACCCTTTTGAAACAGAGAACGAAAGCTTATGCTACTGATACATCAAATAGTATACCCGTTATTTTAACCGATTCTTCATTTGTTGATCAACGTATCCGCAATAGAATACCTGGCAGTGCACTGGAACAGGGTATTTGGTGTGTGGAAGATGGGTGTGTCTTCAGCTCTGTTCTCTGCCCCTTCTGCAGTGACCGCAACAATTTACTAGGAGTTCAGATCATTGCAACCAATTCATCAAATATTCAGTTACTTGAAAAGGTGCCCTCTTATAACCACTGCTTACAGGAACCCTTTTTTACCCTTTCCTGCAATCCTAACTTTCTTACTATTACTGTTCTTTTAAATGCATTTCTTCCCCAGATACTGTTTTACTATGATTCTTTAGAGGTGAAGAGCTATGAGGAATCAGCGTCTGGTGTTTCCAAGGATGTGGTAAGATTGAATCATGTGGCCATTTTATCTTTTTCATAATATTCTTATTCTAAATGACAAAAGCAGATGGCCAAACAGTTTTCTATCATAATGCCAGAAACATTAGTTTATGGCTAGTTGAAAGATGTTGAACTTGAGCAGTTCATGACTGGAACAGAAAACAAACTTCTCAGAATACCGTCTATATGTTATTTCCACATTGATCAATTTTTGAGTCTAAGAAAGTTATTCTATGGTTTGCTGTTGCTACAGGATTTGAAGCCAGTTAATGTGAATGATCGAGGCATGAATGGAATTGCTGTGTTAAGTTCCATTGACAAGTATTCTTATGTTCCCCGGCCAAAGATTTCAGAAGTCAGTATTTAGGTTGCAAGTATTTTTGTCAATAGCATTCATGTGTTAAGATTTGACTTTAATTGCAATGGTGCAGCAGAGACTAAGGGGCTTGCCTTCTGAGGAAAACCAAAGTTGAAGCTAATAAGAATAAAAGACATATCCCGGTGCAGTATTTGGAAACGATGTTTTGATCAAATTACAGAAACAAGCAGAAATTCTGGAACATCATTTGAAGATCTGCCACCCCACCAATATTGGTGAGTCCAAGACGGTTAGATGTCAACCTTAATTGTTAACCTAAATCAACTGAATGCCCTGTATTACTTCGGAGCTAGCTTTTGTCCTGTTTCTTTCGGGGAACACCGATCAAATAGCTAGTTACGCAATCTTATTAGTTTTAACTTTTCTTCACAGCATTATTTCACAGTAGTGCTCTGCATTCCTCTGCCACTGGAACTGTCGTCTGTCTGTTACCATTCAAATTGATTCAAATCTTATTTATGTTTCATGCAACAGATTAGATGGTTACAAAATTTTTGGACTATTAAGTGGTCCTAATAATAAAATATAGAGAAATACTAGAGGATTAGTAAAATTTATTGTTTTTGCCTCGCAATTGGGTGTCAATATTTTAAAGTGTGGACAAAAGTATGTTGTTGGATTAATAGACTAAAAAATTTGAGTTGATAGTTAAAAATGATAATAAAAGAATAAATTTTGTTAGTCCTCTAACATTTTTTTTAAAAATATTTTTTAAAAATTTTTAATAATTGTCGAAAAAATAGAAGGAGAAGAAAACAAAAATAAAAGACTCTAAATCTAACATGAGAAGTAATGCTTTTAAAAGAAGAAATAAGAACAACAGAAAAAAAAAAAATCAGAATTAAAAAAGATATTTTTGTACTTTTATAACAAAATTTTGGTGTTAAAAAGTAAACTAATAAATGAATGTGTTATTGTTAAAAAATTTTAATGTTACTTTTTTTTATAAATTTTGCATAATTTAAAATTTTTCTTTCTTTTCATCTTATTACTTTTTCTTTTTTTTTCTTTGTCTTCTTATTTTTTTCTCATAATTTTTGTTTTACTTTCTCTAGAGAAATAAAACCAGAAAAAAAAAATTAAACAAAAAAGAATAAAACTCAAACGCAGCAAAAACAGCACCAACAAAAGGAAGAGGAAGAGAGGCGTGAAGAAATACGAAGAATGACATACGAAGAATGACGTGATTTCATGCGCATGTTTTGAGTGGATTTTGTTGAGTTTGGGCTAATTTAATTGCTAAAAAGACTTGGATATGTAATGAGATTGTATTATATATTACGTATATATTAATAAAATATATAACTGTCGTTGTATTATCATTATTATTAATAAATTAATATTTTGTTACTCTATATATACTATTTACATACATTTCTATTTTTATAATTTCTTCTAATTTTCTTCAATCTTCTTTTAAATTCATGAAACTATTTTTTTTTTCCAAAAAAATAGATCCAAATTAATTCAACTCTTTTTCAATTACTTCTAAAGTTTTACTCATATCTTTTACAATGTGTGTCGTCAACTATAAAGTTTAATTATGTTTTTCTTTATATTAAGTAATGTTGCAAATTAATTTAAGTTCAAATTATATATTGTACATTATTATTATTTATTAGATTAAATTTTAAAATTTTAATCGTCCAATACAAAAATAAATGCTATAAATAAGAATGAGAATTGAAACTTGAGTGTGTTAATCAATAGAAAAAGTATAGAAAGTCAATAGAATATTTATATAATGTGTATAATGAAGATTTAGGGATGTCCGAGAGATATAATCAATTAGTGTTATTTTTTTCTATCAACTAAAACTTTTGAGATGAGTGGTTAACAAGATGACATGATATCAAAACTTTAAATTCAAAAAGTCAAATCTTTTGGATAAATAATTTCATAATATGAAATATTTTATGAATAATGTTTATTTTGTAACTCATAGCTAGGGGTAGAAAAAGGCCAGGCGGCCTGCCAGGGGCCTGCAGCCTGGCCTGTGTTTGGCCTGGCCTGTTATAAAATAGGCACAGGTTAAAATAATATTTTTATTTTTGTAAAAAAAAAAAATTAGCAGACCTTTTAACAGGCTTTAGGCCAGGCCAGACTAAATAACAGACCAGACTTAGTACTTTGAAAAAAGCCTATAACAGACTGCAGGCCAGCCCTGTTAAGAGCAAAGCCTGGCCTGGCCTGGCCTGTTTCCACCTCTACTCATAGCTTTGTACAAATATTACATCTGCTCCTCCCCGAATTCTAGTCAATATAATCTCGAGTAACGAAAGTGTTTCTTTCGCCCGTTCTTTTCTGTTGTGTTCTGACTTGGTCTTAGCGTTAGTGTGTGTTTAAGGTGGTGACGAGCAGATAAGAATAAGATCGATCAGAATCAGGTCAGATCGAGAATGCACTTGAGCGAGAACGAAGGGATAGAGGGGAAGGTCTTCGTGGTGACCGGTGGGCTCGGATTCGTAGGGGCAGCTCTTTGCTTGGAGCTGATCCGAAGAGGTGCCGCGGAGGTGCGAGCCTTTGACCTCCGCCACTCATCTCCATTTACCCATGCTCTCGAGAAAAAGGGAGTGCGCTGCATCCAAGGTTACTATAATCTTATTTTCTTTTTGCATGCAATTTGGTTTCATTTCATTTCACCTTACAAAGCTGATTGTGAGTCTGTGGGTCTCTGCTAACAATAAAAGTATTAAATTAAAAGGGGATGTTGGGCGCAAAGAAGAGGTGGAAAGAGCCCTGCAGGGGGCGGAGTGTGTGTTCCACCTGGCGGCCTTCGGAATGTCGGGCAAAGAGATGCTCCAGATAGGGCGCGTGGATGAGGTCAACATAAGCGGGACCTGCCACGTGCTCGACGCGTGCCTCGACCTCGGCATCACAAGGCTCGTCTATTGCAGCACTTACAATGTAGTCTTCGGTGGTCAACCCATCGTCAACGGAGATGAGACTCTGCCGTATTTCCCAATTGATCAGCATCTCGTCGATTCATACGGCCGCAGCAAATCCATCGCCGAACAGCTCGTTCTCAAGAATAACGCCCGTCCACTCAAGAATAACTCCGGGAAGCGTCTTTACACCTGCGCTGTTCGTCCTGCTGCAATCTATGGACCCGGCGAAGACAGGCACCTTCCTAGGATCATATCCATGGCCAAGTTGGGTCTCCTTCTCTTCCGGATTGGCCACCACACTGTCAAATCAGATTGGGTTTATGTGGACAACCTTGTTCTTGCTCTCATCTTGGCAAGTATGGGGCTTTTGGATGACATCCCTGGGGAGGGAAAGGGAAAGCTCCCCAACGCGGCTGGCCAAGCATATTTCATATCTGACGGTACCTACTCATTTTCATATTTCTGACTTGCAGCCTTGAGAAAACGGCCTCGGCCTCGGCCTCAGCTGGTTTTCTTTGTTATTTTCAGGTTCTCCTGTCAATACTTTTGAATTCATCGAACCTCTCGTCAGGAGTTTGGACTACCAGTTCCCAATGAAGTGGTTGGCTGTCGATCGTGCTCTTGTTATTGGGAGGATTTGCTGGGCTGTTTATACAATATTATATCCATGGCTCAATCGGTGGTGGCTTCCTCAGCCATTCATCCTTCCCCCTGAAGTACACAAGGTCAGTCCTTTCGAGTTCATAATATTCTACTCCTACCTGAGGAGATTTACTTGGGCCACTATCAATATCATCATGTATTCCCAATTTATTCATATTCGTTCTTTCACAGGTTGGGGTCACCCATTATTTCTCTTATCTCAAAGCCAGAGAGGAGATCGGTTATGTCCCCATGGTGTCCTCTCGAGAGGGGATGGCTTCTACCATGGCATACTGGCAAGAGAGGAAAAGGACCACATTGGACGGGCCTACCATATACGTGTGGCTGTTTGCAGTCATTGGAATGATCTCTCTCGCCTCTGCTGCTTTCTTACCTGACATTGGAATTGTGGTCTTTCTTAGAGCTATATCGCTTTTTGTCTTTCGATCAATGTGGATGATAAGACTAATTTTCTTTTTAGCTACAGCTTTACATATCCTTGAAGCCATTTATGCTTGGCACCTCGCTAAAAGGGTCGATCCTTCTAATGCAAGAGGCTGGTTTTGGCAAACTTTTGCTCTTGGATTCTTTTCATTGCGTTTCCTCTTGAAAAGAGCAAGGAAGTAAAATGCACTCTCAAGCTTTTAGCAGATGACTGGATCATGCCGGGAATGACTCCTCTTCCCTGAAGATTTCTGCACAATAATTTGGAAAATGCGCACTATATTTTTGCTTTAAGATGTTCTTTTATCTTTTGGAAAAGACTTATCTAGAGGAGAATGTTACGATGTACTCATTCTTAGATCAATAAGATGGCCCAGTGTATTCCCTCATAAGTAATAACTTTTACAACGCGAGTTCATAGAGACGTCCGTCCAGCATAACTTTGTCCCATTTTTTTTTCTTTTTCGGTTATTGGTATTCAAAGGTTATCCCTGTCAAAATTTAACTCCTATCATATATGATACCCATATCAATTAAGTATCATCTGCTGATTTTATGATGCTTGAGCTTGAGTTGCCCCTTTCTAGAATACTACTGCACGTGCTAGAGTACCATTGGGATACGTATATATCTTTTTTGTCTAATAAGTTTGGATTGGGATGAAAGATGGATACAAGGCTAGTTTGTTTCTTTCATATTATCACTTGCTGCAGCCCGAGAAAGGTTATAATTCCATACGATCGCCTTGTTTTCGGCATTATAATTGAGTGGAAAGGGGAAAGTGGAAACAAATGATTGGGCCATTCTCATTCTATCAGCATAGTGCAGTAAATGACCAAGGTTCATCCGTCAATGTGTCGTGATTCAGACTTCATCACCGATAACCGACGTCAAGAGATTCCTCTGTATCCCAAAACTGAGGGTGCAAGACACTTGTAAAGCTCGAGTAACAACTCTATAGATAACAGCAGATGAGACAACAAACTGACGTGTCGTTACCAGGACACGTGGAGCACAATCAAGACTATACCATGCTTTTGTATTTGTATTTTGACTATTTTCTATATTCTATTTCTATTTCTACTAATATATCTGTATATTTGATTCGATGCTTGATTAGAACCTGGGAACCACGAAAAAATCGTAACATCCATCGGACCACGGAAAATTCGTTACATCCTTGCTTACGCTCTTTCTTCTTTCTTCCTTCTATCTATCTATCAACTAAAGTTGATTGGACAACAATAACCATTAAATTTCGTTTGTGGTAACTTGCTTTCATTGATTTGCAGTCTGCTTAAGACATTTGTTTCGTATTTGTAGTAATGCATGGATGCTAGCTTTGCTAATATTACCAATCAAGCTTGGCTTTGTTTTTCTTCTATTTATATGTTCCAGGTGCTCATTTGGTCATTTTCCAAGTTTCAAGGGTTTTAGTGTTATTGACTCTATTGTCAAACCAACCTAAGTAAAAGATTGATTTCAAGCAGATATTTGTTTCGTATCTGGACTAATGCATGCTAGCTTTGCTAGTATTACCAAGCAAGCTTGGCTTTATTTTTCTTCTATTTATATGTTCCAGACTTCCAGATGCTCATTTGGTCATTTTCCAAGATTGATCTATTGTCAAACAAACCTAAGTAAAAGATTGATTTCTTTTCTTGGGAGGAAAAAGATGAAAGAGAAAACCTATGATACTGTGTGCTTTTGGTAAAAAGTGGAACTACGGTTTGGGACAGCAACTTAAATGTTTGACAAAATCTTACTCTTAGATTCTAGATGAATCCAAATGGCAGATAGTAAAAGTTCGCTTTTTCATTAGACCAAACTATGATTTGGCAATCATAAGCTGAAGACATGCATCGTTCATTGTGATTTGCTCATTGACAAGACTTGACATTATAGTGTCAAAACTTGGCTGCAGTCAGTAAGAAATAATCGTTGTATGGGACTGGTAGCTCGTGATAGTAATTGCAAATTATTCAAACTAGGAAGATGCCTTTCGAATTGGACTTATACAGCGACTTGACTATAAAAATATTATACGCACCACTTTTATAGCACTTTATTTATATTTATCTCTTTTATTTCTTTTACTTTTAATATTAAAATTTCACGATTAAGTGAAGTAAAGTGCAGTGTGTGCATGTTGTTTCAGTTGAGTCGGGTGGAGATAATGGGAATCCTTCATCTGAAGTGGGCATCATCAGGGTCGTCCATGGTTGTTTTTCACAAAGAGAGAGCGTCTGCATCTTGCAGACGAGTAAGGCATGGAGTCATCGTTGCTACGGGACCTGCCACAGAGGCTCCTCTTAAGGTCAACCAGCCATTGACAAAATATGATCTTATTAACTACTTTGCTTCTGGTTGCAAGCCTAAAGACGAGTGGAGGTCACCTAACTTCTTTTCCTCTTTTAGTTTACGCCATTTCTCACCACCCCACATTATTTCTTTGAGCAAACACTGCCTTATTATCATGCGTCCATACTTCATTTAATACATTCAAAAAATCATGTAATGTAGTATCCCCCTGAAGACAAACCAAATCAATAAGAGTAAATGGGAAAAGGTCCATGGTGTTTCTTGTCATGCTGATTTCAAGACTGGATTTGTTCATCGACTGTATATTGCTTATTGTTTTATTCTCTTGTCCTGATGTTCTTTACTTCTTTTCCATCTGAGCTGAGCTGCCGTATCTAATTGCCACTCAATAAAAAAAAAACATTAACTAACACATTAGTATACCCATTTAACGGTCTTAGCGTGTTTCAAGGATTTTCCCGCTCGTTCAGAATATATTCCATTTCCATTTGCCAGATGTAATTCACCTAGCTTTTATTGTATTTTTCTTGCAGAATAGGTACAGAGCATGAGAAATTTGGTTTTGAGTTTGAAACCCTGCGTCCAATTAAATACAAACAAATAGCAGCTTTACTCAATGGCATTGCTGCGAGGTTTGAATGGGAAAAATTAATGGAAGGTGACAATATCATAGGCCTCAAAAAGGCAAGCCCTTCCTCCTTCATAATTTTATTTATTTATAAAATTAATAATGCCTTTATAGGTAGAGTTCCTACTTGAATGCTTATCTTTTTGCCATTCTTGTTTAAAATCTGTTTCTTGATATCCATATGAAGTGAAGGGAATGCATGAGATTGATAAATAGAACATTCTGCCCCAGGGCAATCGAAGCATATCATTAGAGCCCGGTGGTCAATTTGAGCTTAGTGGTACTCCCTTTAAAACATTGCATCAGACTTGTGATGAGCTTAATTCACACCTCTATCAGGTCAGTACGAGAAGACTGCCTTTGGTTTGCGGTTTTGTTTTCATTTCCCCTGGTTCCTGTTTTTAATATTTTGTGAATGACAAAAAAAAAAAAAGAAGAGCAGAAAACACTAATAAAAACAGAAAAAATGAAAATGCAAACCAACCGTATCTTAAATTCTCTGGCATGGCATGAATCCACAAGGCAGTTTGATTATGTAGAGTGCAGCATCATCTTCATTTTTCCAGACCATCAGATTTAGAACATAATTGTATTTGATAAACTCCTCAGGTGAGTTTGAGATGGATCCATTTTGTCTTTTGTTTCATAGGCGAAAACTGTTGGAGAGGAAATGGGAATTGGATTTTTGGGATTAGGTTTCCAGCCTAAATGGAAACCGCAAGACATACCTAGAGTGCCTAAGGTAATATTTTTTTTTACCTATAGTCAAACATTGGAATCAAGAAGTGCAATTGAATCCAATTTGATCATCTAAAGTGAGGAAGTTGGTAAAGTGGTAAAGTGAAGGGTTAATCACCAATTCACCATTGATTGTGCAACTTTGATGAAATGTGTGCCTCACTATCTTAACTTAAAGAATGATTAACTTCTCATTTTTTCACTTTTCCAACTTCCTTGCTTTAGATAATCTTGATCCAATTGAATCTATTTGCAGAGGTTGCCAGAATTTGGACCACTATCCCTTTATGTTAATTTCAAACTCTCGTACATGATTGGGTGGTGAGACTACAAAGATTTTCTTTGTATTGCTACGTAGTATTTTCCTCGCGTTGTCTCAATGTGTTGCGCCACTCTTTCTGTTAGTTTGACTTTCTTGTCAATCTTGTTTACTTCTTGATATTTCCTTGCTAATATAATTGGTCGTGCGGAAAGCTGATTATTTTTGGACTCTAGATGTTTGCTAGCATGATGTAGCATTACGATAAACCAATACATTTCTTGGCTGCACTAGGAAACTTTCTTAGCGTTACGATAAACTAACATGATGTAGCATGATGTCTAATTTCTCCTATTTCAGCATTTCACTTGCACATTGACTTCTCCCAGGTACGGTATAACATTATGCAAAATTACTTCAACAATAATGGCTTACCTCAAGTTGAGGCATTGTTAATGACCTGCTCTGTTCAGGTGAGAGAAATTTTTAATATTTTATACTTCAATATTTTATACCTCAACCACTTAGCTGTGACCAAGGAATTGTCTGTGTGAGCTTGGCATAGGCGATGTATATTATATATTCCCTTCTAACTATGAGTTTAGGTTAACCTGGACTACAGTTCTGAAGCAGACATGATCAAGAAAATGCGTACTGGGCTTACGTTGCAGCCGGTGAGAATTCATTCTAGTATTGTTGAAAGTTCAAGATTCCTACAGTATCTAACAACTATTTTAACCAGCTAGCAGCAGCTATGTTTGCAAATTCGCCTTTCAGTGGAGGCATCCCAAGTGGTTACCTCAGCATAAGGAGGTCTATAAAATTGTCTGAATTATTAGTCACCTTAGCACCCAAACATTTGTGTTCAATTATTTTCTCACCTTTAGGTAGAGAATTATGTTTGTGATCACAGCGTTGCTAAACAGGATACTTTATTAGGATAAATCATTCAGTAAAATTTTAGAGTATTGATAATTGAACAATCGGAATAGTCTATAACGAATCTTGATTAATTTTTCGTTCTTCTGATAGGTTTGAGCAGTATGTTGATTATGCTCTAGATGTACCGATGATGTTTGTCTATCGGGAAAATAAGTACATTGACTGCGGTGGCATGTCATTCCGGGTTATCTCTTCTATTCTTATCTCTCAGAATCAGATATATCTAGCTTACGCTTGCAAGTTCCAGCCATGCTATTCTTTAGTTCAACATTGTTTTAATTTTATGCATGTGTTGAAGTGATAGGAAGTTTGTGATTTGTACAGCATAGTAGCTGTACTTAGCTGATGGAATCTTGTGCAGGACTTCATGGCAGGTAAACTCCCTGCCATCCCAGGTCAGGTGCCAACACTAAGTGACTGGGAAAATCATCTGACGACCATATTTCCCGAGGTTGAGGCCAAGTATAACATCAAAGAAATTTGTATATCTACCTGCTGTTTACTAAGTTGGCCGAGTATTCAATTTTGTGTAGGTCAGGCTCAAGAGGTACATGGAAATGAGGGGTGCTGATGGGGGAACTTCAGACATGCTGTGTGCTCTGCCAGCATTTTGGGTAATTGATCTAGAAGGCTAATTTTTTTTGTTATGGAAGTAGAAGTGGTGATATACCTTAACATTGTAATTTTTGGTGTTTTTCAAAACTGTGGAAGTACACAAATCGGACGATCCGACTTGTGTACCTCTCGGACGGTCCGACTTGTGTACCTCTCGGACGGTCTGATTTGTGTACCTCAAGAAATCGGACGGTCCGATTTCTGCTTTTCTAGTTAAACGATTCCACATTTGAGTATAACACCCCAGCAATCCACATTTTAAAAAAACACCACTACCACTCCAATATTAAAAATAAAAAATTCTATTCGCCTGCATGTTTTTCCTTCACATTGTGAACTTAAAAGTAAAAGTATATGCTTTACTTTTATTAATAGTCTGCAGGCAAGAATAAGCAATCCCATATCATTGTTGTCATCTTTCCTATGTCAGGTAGGTCTGCTATA
>NC_029790.2:44535-52312 GCF_000816755.2 Arachis ipaensis | reverse complement strand
CCGAGGAGAGACAGAATTTAAGGAACATGGTAATGACTAGTGAATCAAAGCCAAACATTTATGCGGGAAGAATTAAATTCCAGTGAATATAGTGTGGTCGTTGGTCTAGGCCCTCTTCTGTGGACTAAAATTGTGTGATTTGTACGTCTAGGTTCCTATGACTGGTTTAAGGACTCCATTTCAAGGTAGATTACTGCGGCATGTGGCTGAAGATGTGTTGCAGTGGGCGAAGGTGTCTTTGATGCTGATAAATGATAGCCAATTGTTTTGCCGATTTCATTATCTTGGGTGTCTAGAACTACGTCAGACTTCTATTTATATTGTTTTGCAGGATGGCTTGGACAGGAGAGGCCTAAACGAATCCAGTTTTTTGGATCCATTAAAAGACGTCGTTGGAACAGGTATATAAGCTGATAGCTTTAACGTTATTCGTTCATCCTGCTTTGAGCACTAGAATGTCATTAAGGTGAAAACAACATTGTTCAGTTGTAAGTAATTTAACCTTGGAAAAATGTGGTGCTGTTCTTAACTTTATGACCATCTTCACACTAACATCGCAGGTTTGACGCCAGCTGATAGGCTTCTGGATATGTTTCATAACACGTGGGAAAACAGCGTAGATCCTGTCTTCAGAGAGCGCTGCTACTAAGCTGAGTATAACCCTTGCAATCCTCATAGAGAGGAGAAACAACAGTTGTACTAGGTTTGACTAATGACTATATATAGTTCCTCCTTTTAATCAACCACACTATAATATGATTTTGGAAGGCCCACTAATCAGGTTTTACTTGTAATAATAGTCTCCACTAGACAATTTGTTTAACGTGTGATTGACACCTCATAACCTCATTTGATCATATCAATGCATAAACATTACGGATCTATTACCATTGTTGTGGGGGCAAGCACCTCCACTACAATTTGAATTTTTTTTCGTAGTACATGATAATAATATTTATTTACCCCCATTAAATTATTGAATTTGACCTCACAATAATTTTTTACTCAACTTTTGGTACTTAATAGTCAATTTAAGAATTTTATATTAGATGTCTATTAGAATGATCAATTCTCAATTTAAATGAGATTGGTGTTTTTTCTTAGAAATCGACTCGAAAAAGTATTATTTATTTTCTTTTGAAATTAGCTTTAGTTTTTTCCGCAGCAATTGCATTAATTGAAAGAACTTTTTCAACTATGAATATCAATAAATGTTGGCTTCTAATTGTATAAGAAGTAAATTTCTAAATAATTGTTACTGATATATATAGAGATATTTTGATTGTATTGTTAAGAAAAAGATTGCTCAATTTTTTTAAAATATGAAACCTAAAAAATAGACTTTTATATTATATGTTGTTATTTAAATTACTACTTTAGTGTTTTAATTTGTAAATTAGATATTTGGAAGACTAATCATATTTACAATAACAAAATATAATTATAACAATAATCATGCTATATGTACATAAAAAATAACCACCCGCATAGAATATATATTAAAATACAAAATACATATTGAAAATGAGTTAAACAACACATGTATTTATACACAAATATATAATGATTAATAGATAATCTGATAATTAATTTTTATATACACATAATATTTTTATAATTAATGACCAATGCAATTTTTCTAAAAGAAGAAATACTGCATTAAAAAACAATTATAAAATAACATTTCAAATTAGAATAGTTGTTACTTGCTATTTATTTTATATATGTTGTTTATTTTAATTTTTGAGATGAGAATTTGTTTTTATTTTATTTTATGAGAAATTATTTTTATATCATCTATTTATATTTTCCTTTTTTTTTAAAAAAAAAATCCAATGGATAAGAAATTTCACGGGTAAGAAGTTTTATTCTATATAAGACTGATTTCTTATGTTTAAAAAAAATAAATGTCTCTTTTAGTTATGATAAGAGTTAAGTATCGTACGCACAAAAAATACTTGCATACTAAACTCTCTTATTTATATTTTTTCCTAGTATAAACAAATTAGGTGTACAAAACAATTCTATTGATTCTTAATAACAACATAAAATGAAAAATGTTAGAATTAGTTGATTCTAAATAATATTTAACCAAATAATAATAATAATAATAATAAAATGTTTTGGACCATGGGTGGCAACACTACTTGAATTCGTGGGTACTCCCTATATATATGTAATGATGATTATATAAATCTTAAAATTTAATTTTATTTGTTAGATTTTAATAATTATAAGAGCCGGTAGGGACGAGTTAGGTTTTAACTTTTTACTACCTACGGATAGAAGCAGAATGGATTCGATGCGGGTTATTGTAGGATAGGACAGGGTCAAGAAGGACAAAAATCTGTCCTTACCCGCCTCATTACCATCCCTAACCGTGACTCCCAGTCTTTTGTCATGATCAATTAAACTGGTCCAACGCTAAAATCCCATAGATAGTACGTCCTCTAAATCTAAGAAGGATAAGATTTGGTCTGGTATTCTCTTTTTGCAATTAACTTTCTTATAATTTTAGTAGGAAGAAAATTTTTAAAACTTTTAAAATTAGAAAATCTTTTATAGATTTTCGTAACCACTACAAAAAGAGAGTACGGGGCTCCCCTAAAGGTATGTACACAACCCAAATTTCACCTCACCTCTTTGAATATTTTTAGACTTGGACGTTGAAATGTCATTGCAGGTACCACTCTCGTCATCTTCTATTCAGCATTGCATGTTAGAGTTGCCAGTCCTATTCTCCCACTCACCTCACTCAGGTCAGCAAATGAACATTGATGCCGTATGTGGGGACTGATACTTTAAAGTAGGATAGAGAACAAATCCCTCCTCTCTCCGAATGAAGTCGAAAGAGGGAAAGCCATGTTCCACAGTCGAACCCCAGGGTTGCCAACGATTTGCAGATTCCCAATGTCATGCATATCGAGAGAAGCCCCAACAATAGCAAAAAGGAAAAAGAAGAAGAGAGCTTAACCACGCACGGGATCTCCAAGTGCTTGCAGATTAAATCAAATCATCGGAGTGCTTCCCAACTATTGGGATAGAGTTGTGACAGGGTACTGAGCATCGGCTCAACATAGCATGCACGTAGTTGGAGAAGGGAAATCGCACCCTTAGAACTGTGAATATGGGTTTATACACCCACATCCAGTCGATGATGTGAGGGCCCCCAAGTTGAGATAACAAACTCGCTCCTGGTGGGATAGACCATAGCGATCTTCCACTCGGAGATGGCCCGGTTTTCCGGAGCTCTTGAAGATCAGCTTTCCTGATGTGTCAAGGAGTGCTTAGGACATTCACAGTATAGCATTGGTACCAGACCAAAGACCTCGCGATCAGGAAACACTAAATCCCAGGGATGCAGTTTTGGCCTACATCTTGTCATACCTACAACAAGGGGTACCACCACCATTAGTATTACTCTCGCAACAGTAAAAGCTAACGCTAGAAGTGGGCTAACAATACTAGAAGTTGAAATCATACATACAAACATAGTGCCACTCTCTTCCCCCCTACATCTCCTACTAATCTAACAACATTAGGCACAACAAAATCTAGGAAGCATGCCAACAAAACTAAAAGCAAAGAAAAATGCAAAAATAAAATAAGAAATGGAAAAGAAAGCGTACTAGAAATAAAATGTAGCAATAACAAATATAGGTGACGACAAAAACCACTACTAAATGGCAAAGCAAGTGGAGGATCAGAGAGGCAAGCGAAGGGACGAAAATGAGAGAGGAAGTTGCAAAAAGAACGAAAGAGAAGAGCAAAAATAACCGTTCAAAAATCAAAAGAAATTAGGTGGGGACGAAAAGAGACTTTTTCTATTGGAATTTAAAACCCGCTTATTTCCTCGACAGTTACAATGCCTCGGACAATGCAAACGTCAGGTCAGTTCAGAATCTAAACACCCGATGACGGTATAGATTCGAGAATGATAGCAATCAATACAAAAAGAGTGAATACCCCATCCGGTCCCTGACAATTATCTCGAAAGGACAACGAGGCCCCCAAGAAAAAAAAAATATTCAATCCAACCCCTAATAATTTTTTTTGGGACTGATTAGCCCCTGTGCCAAAAAAAATAACATTAATTTTCTTTTGGCACATGGGCCTCGTTGTCCTTTCGAAGTAATTGTCAGGGGCCGGGTTGGAGTTTTTTTTTGTTAGGGGCTGGGTTCGGATTTTTTTTTGTCAGGGACCTCATTGTCTTTCGAAGTAATTGTCAGTGGCTGATTTGAATTTTTCTCATACAAAAATATGAGACCTCGCAAACTAGTTATCCCGTGTTTGGGGGCACTGTTCTGGATCATGACTCGGGGCCTTTTGCCATGATTTACTAAACCGGTCCAACGCTAAGGTCCAACAGTGGGAAGCCTTTCAGACCTGAGAAGGGCAAGATTTGAGAAGGGCAAGATTTGGTCTGGTATCTTTTTTATTATGGAGTAAAGTATTGTTTTTGTCCCCCAACGTTTGGGGTAAGTCCCAAAGTTATCCCTAACGTTTCAATCGTTCTATTTAAGTCCCTAACGTTTCAAAATTGACTCAATGTTGTTCTTATGTTAAGGATCCGTTAACAGAATTGACAGCGGGACAAAATTAAGACAATTTTGAAACGTTGGGTGACTTAAATAGAACGAAAACATTGGGGATAAAAACGATACATAGAAATAAATTTTAATTTTATCCTTCAAAATATCAATTTTATTGTATATAATATTCAATTATTTTTTAATCACATCTAAATAAATTACACTTAATCACATTATTTTCATTCTAAATAATATTTTTTATATTTTTATATTATAACCTTAAGTATAAAATTATAAAAAAATAAATTTATGTAATCAGGACTATTTGAAGGGATCCCCCACAAGTTCTCAGGACCACTAGCACGAGACTCCTCTAAAGGTATTATTATTCACCTCACTTCTTTGAACACTATTTGATTTAAGCATCAAATTGTCATTGCAAATACTATTCGTTCAACATTCGACATCAAAGTCGCCGGTCCTATTCTCTCACTCACTTCCTTCAAACTAACAAATAATATGATATCATTATCTTTTCGTAATTGAAAAATACTTAAAAAAAATCAGACCTATACAAAAGTTGAATCACTGTATAAATCATCACTTAAAAAAAGTTAAAAAGTTATTTTTATTCTAGTTATAATTTATTATGAATAGCTATACAAAAGCCGTTTTTTTCTTTGATTTTGGAGAAGATAAATAAATAGAGAAAACAAATATAACAAATTAAGCCACCAAAATATGATAACAAACTAAGAAGAAAACCTATGCGACCCTGTAACTGTAAGTACATGTATGCGCATTAATAATTTTGAGTGTTCAACAACGGATATGCTGCTTTTGATTTATTTATTTAATAGGCAAATAGATTATTATGTCTGTGATTATTAGCGTAGCTCTAACGAACGCATCCCACACAGTATTAATGATTAAACACAGGCTATATTTTTGTTAGTCAAAAAGCCAACAACGATAATCATAAAGTATGTCCAAATTTAATCCTTGAAAAGTTAAAATTACAAACATTCATAATTCTCGAATTTGAAATAAAAAAAGGCCAAATCATCCTAAAACAGAATATTGTAGTCACAAAAAAAAAAAAAAAAAACAAAATATTATATGCGCTCGAGGGAAGCAAAGCAAATCGGTAACGATGAATTCCCACATCCAAAGAGTTGCGTTTGTTCATCGAATATAACAACAGAGCAAAAGCTATCACCCGAAACTTTTTTTATCATGCGCTCGAGGGAAGCAAAGTACTCCCTACATCCAAAAGAGTCGATGACGTTATTTCCTAGAGATTGGTCTTATCCAGGTCATGGAAGTAAGGGTGTTCCATAGCTTTCTTTGCAGAAATCCGCTTGGAAGGCTCGTATTGCAGCATTTGCTGAAAATGCCCAGAGAAATTATGAACAATAAAGTCATGTCAACAATAGAATTGATCAAGGCAAGGTATTTCTTACAGATAGTAGATCGACTCCTTGATCATCCAAGGTTGGAACAGCCATGTACAGCTCTTGAGGGTTCCACTGAGGGTACTCATGCCAGTTCATTAGTTTACTAACGCCTGGCCACACCTCTTCATTAGGGGTACCCAATAGCCTGGAGAAAGAACACCAAGTTACCCACTTATTGATATACAAAGTGCATATTGAATCAACGAAGCATATGAGATATTCTTGCTTAAATGAATCACCTGAATATGTGGAGGAGTTGTTGCAGTTCCGAATCACCAGGGAAAAGGGCTTGCTTAGCGACAAGTTCAGCTACATCGATGGAGATGAGATAAAACATGAATTTAGATGTACTAGCCAACATGAACAAGGCAATAAACTTGGTTGAAGAAACAAGGTCCTTACCAAATATGCAGCCAACGGACCACATATCCACCGCCATTGAGTAATGGGTAGCACCAAGAAGGACTTCGGGAGCTCTATACCACAAGGTTAGTATCTGAAAATAGAGAAATGACACGGAAGTAATGCCAATGCTAGAAAGGAGAGAAAAAAGAACGCGAATTAACACAAAATCTATCTATGGTCTAACCTCGTGGGTGTATTTCTTAATTGGCACAGTAAAAGCTCGAGCGAGTCCAAGATCAGCTATTTTGAGCATCATTGTTGATCGGTCCATCAAGAGATTGTGAGGCTTCAAGTCCCTTGATAAAAATAAAGATCCAATTTTGAGGAGATAAGTAAAGTGCGTGAGTAACTATGAAACTATGACTACATGTGATGTGAGAGAAAGCCATGGAATGAATACCTGTGCAAGATTCCATGTCCGTGGCAGAAAGCAACGCCCTTACAGAGTTGGTACATCAAGCTCTAGAACAAAGAAATGCAAAGCAGAGTGTCAATTTAAACAAACCCTAAGAACAAGGAACCTTTCCTAATCTTGATTTGAAAATCGGAGAGAGAATTACTTTGACGGTTTTGGGTGGGATGAATTGACTACTCTGACGGAAAGAGCGAATGAATTTCTTGAGATCGGTGTCCATGTACTCGAATACCAGGTAGAGCACGGTCTTGCCTTCCTTGTTCTGACCTTGTTTGACATCCATTAACCTGTGTGATACAGGGGGAAGGGAAATGGGATGAAATTTAAAACCCTAATCTAATCTTGTTCAAATCGAAAGGAATGTGAACGGTATACCTGACTACATGGGGATCGCGGGAGAGCATGCGTAGGATGGAGACCTCGCGGAGAGTGGTGGGAGGGACGCCCTCTTCGTCCTCGTGGAGACGAGTCTTCTTGAGGGCGACGATCTTGCCGGTGGCCTTGTCCCTCGCTCTGTACACCTTCCCGTACGTCCCTTCTCCAACCTTCTCCAGTTTCTCGAACGCCTCCTTCGCCGACAACACTACTGTTGCCGCTCCTACGCGTCCTGCTCCTGTCAATTTCTCCATACCTCTCTCTCTCTCTCTCTCTCTCTCTCTCTCGTCGCTCGGGGAATGGTGATGGTGATTGTATTCAAATCTCAATCCAGTTAGTTAATATTAATATATAGCCCGTGCAACCTTCAATTTCAATTTCAAATGAGATTGTTATTGATTGAGTCGTTGCCCAACGGATACTTTTCTTTTAAAATTCAAACTCCGCTCCTCTTTCCTGATCTCCCTAGTCAGTAGTCAACTATTGAAGCAATTAGACAGTTATGCAACATAATTTGCCAAAGCAAAAATACAATACTTTAAAAAAAAATTATTTTAATATTTAGTTTCTATAATTTTTTTATAGTAATCTCA
>NC_029790.2:37032-44510 GCF_000816755.2 Arachis ipaensis | reverse complement strand
TTTTATTATAAAAATATATTGTTCATAAATAATTTTTTATAATTAGTACTAACATATATAATGATTTATGTTATATATAATAAAATAATATGTTATAAAATTAAAAAAGAGAGAGAGAAAATGATTTAAGAACCAGTTCTTATAACCTTTTTTTTATTATTTTGGATTCAATAAAATATAAAAGTTAACTATTTTTTTAAGAGGAAGTATAGGGAGCCAATGGAATATCTGTACAGTGTGTACAATGGAGGTTTATGGATGTCCGATTCAGTATTAGAGGTATAACCATTAGTGTTACATTTTCCTATCAGTTTAAACTTTTGGGATGAGTGGTTTCATGACATGGTATTAGAGCTCATCCTTGGTGAATCCCAAAATCAACTTAAACTTTTAGGATGAGTGGTTTCATGACATGAGATGTTTATTATCCCTGGTACCCGAATGGTTATTCCGGATAGTATGGTGATGTTCATTTTTTAACTCATAATCCATTGTACACATTATACAAATATTCCATTGGCTCCCTAACAGAATTTTTTTTTAATTAATTTATATTTTTCTGTGAGCGAGTCCAAAAACCTTTTGGATAAAGCGGAATTCAACCCATATTGGTTAATATATAATAATTGTATATACTTAAAATTATTTTTATTTTACATTTATGCTACATATACAAGTCTTTTTGACTTACAAGTTTTACAAGTTGGGCCAAACCCAACAAAAGTTACGCTCACCCACAAAAATGTGTTAACACGTGCATCACGTTTCCAAAGCGCTCTTTCACCATTATGAATAACTCTTCTTCTTCCTCGATAAAAACCACAACTGTCATTTTTTTTTTCGCGTTTCTTCTCCTCTTCCTCTTTTTCCTTCGTCTTCTCCTTTTTTCTTTGTGTTTTTCCTCATTTTTCTTCGCGTGTTTCATCTTCATCGTCGTGTTTCTCCTCCTTCTTCTTTTGATTTTGTAACATTTAGAATCTTCCACCCGTACCTGAACAAGTTTGTAGTAATGTTCATCGATGATATTCTGATTTACTCAAGGACAGAGAAAGAGCACGAGGAACACCTGAGAATGGTATTACAAATTCTGAAGGAAAAGAAACCGTATGCCAAACTCTCTAAGTGTGAGTTTTGGGCGAAAGAAGTTAAGTTTCTAGGACATGTAGTATCAAATGGAGGTATAGGAGTAGATCCTGCTAAGATAGAAGTAGTTTTAGAATGGGAGCAACCTAAGACAGTCACCGAGATTCGAAGTTTCCTCGGACTAGCTGGATATTGCCAGAGGTTCATTAAAGGATTTTCACAATTGGCTTTACCACTAACTCAACTCACTAGAAAGGAAGTACCTTTTGTTTGGACGAATGAGTGTGAAGAAAGCTTCAAGACGCTCAAGGAAAGGTTGACGACAGCACCGTTGTTAATTCTGCCAGATCCCGAAGGACCATTTAAGGTTTTCTGCGATGCTTCACTTAAAGGCTTAGGGTGTGTACTGATGCAAAATAGGAACATGGTAGCCTATGCATCAAGGCAGCTCAGACCTCACGAGCAGAACTATCCAACTCACGACCTAGAGTTGGCAGCTATAGTATTTGCTCTCAAAATCTAGAGGCATCACTTGTATGGAGTAAAGTTCAAGATTTTCTCTGACTACAAGAGCTTGAAGTACATTTTTTACCAAAAGGAACTCAACATGAGGCAAAGGAGATGGATGAAATTCTTAAAGGACTACGACTTTAAACTAAATTATCATCCCGGAAAGGCAAATGTGGTCGCGGACGCCCTTAGCAGGAAGAATGCAAGTCTCTCCTGGATGAAAATTAAGGATGGATAATTAAGGACGGCCTTTGAAGGACTCAACTTGGGAATAAAAGAGACTTCACGGGGAACGTGTTTGTCACAGATGCAGTTAACTCATGACTTTAAGATGGCAATCCGACGAGAGAAAGCTCAAGAATCAGAGATGACCAGGCTTTTGTCATGTGTCGACAAGGACCAACAGAGAGAAGTAAGACGGGATGCAGAAGGACTATGGCGATTCAAGGGTAAAATATGTGTGCCAGAATCCAATAATCTGCGATAGGAAATATTAAGGGAGGCACATCATGGAAGATTTTCGATCCACCCAGGTATCACTAAGATGTACCAGGATTTAAGCCAGATGTTCTGGTGGCCTGGAACGAAGAAAGATATAGCTACCTTTGTTTCGAAGTGTCTCACGTGTCAAAAGGGTAAGTTTGAGCACCAGAAGCTGTCAGGAACTCTTCAGCCTCTAGAAGTGCCACAGTGAAAATGGGAGACGATTACCATGGACTTTGTTTCAAGACTGCCAAGAACCACATCCGAAAATGACGCCATCTGGGTAATTGTGGATAGACTGACCAAGTTTGCTCACTTTTTACCAATCCGAATGGACTATTCAATGGAAAGGCTTGCACAACTTTATATTCGGGAAATAGTCAGGTTACACGGGGTACCATCCAGTATTGTGTCAGATAGAGACCCGAGATTCACTTCACGATTTTGGGGAGTTTTTCAGAAAGCATTCGGAACGCGTCTGCACAAGAGTACAGTTTATCATCCTCAAATGGATGGCCAGTCAGAAAGGACTATTCAAACACTGAAAGATATGTTACGAGCATGTGCACTAGACCAGAAGGAAAGTTGGGAAAGTTACCTGCCGCTTGTAGAATTTTCCTACAACAACAGTTTCCATGCAAGTATCGGGATGGCACCATACGAAGCACTCTACGGTTGCAAATGCCAATCACCACTATACTGGTATGAAGGGAAAGAATCCAGTATGCTGGGACCAGAGTTAGTTCAGGAGACAACATATCAAATTAAGAGAATTTGCGAGAAAATTCTGACGGCTCAGAGCCGACAGAAGAGCTATGCCGACAGGAGAAGGAAAGCTTTAGAGTTTAGTGAGGGTGATCATATTTTTCTTAAAGTAACACCAACCACCGGAGTGGGTCGTAGTCTTAAGACCAAGAAACTAAGCCCTAGGTTCATAGGTCCTTTTCAGATTCTAAAAAGAGTGGGATCAGTAGCCAACCAAATAGCTCTTCCCCCTTATCTATCCAAACTTCATGATGTATTCCACATTTTCCAGCTTAGAGAATATAATCCTAATGAAAGTCATGTCCTAAAACCTGAAACAGTACAGTTACGGGATAACTTGATGTTTCGAGTACCACCCGTACAAATAGTCGACCGGAGTATCAAACAGCTGAGAGGCAAGGAGGTTCCTTTAGTAAAAGTTGCTTGGGGACGAGATGGCATGGAAGAACACACCTGGGAGTTAGAGAGCACAGTGACGGATTACCCACAGTTATTCTCAGGTGACTAAATTTTGAGAGCAAAATTTTCTTTAAGGAGGGCAGAATGTAAGAACCAGGTTTTTAGTAAATAGACTTTTCTGGTTGAAAAAAAACGAAAATTAGAAAGAAAAAGAGAGTTACGAGGTCAAACTTGGCTTTATGAGGGTAATTAATCCCTCTAAGTCAAATTTGACTAACATATATTAAATACTATCTTACCATTGGCTTAGTTACCACACCAAAAACGCTTTTAGTGACGATTGTGCGTGTACCGAAAAAAATTCTAGTAACCGAAAACCTCAGAATCAGTGGTAAAAATAATTTCTACTCAAGTAAATGTGTTTCTAGATTTATGTTAGCTATCTCTTCATGATTTACTTCTTTAAGAGTAGTTATTAGCCACTAATTCTTTTACTGCCGGTAAAAGTTATCCGAAACAAATTTCTGCCTAGTATTCTGCAAATGACTCCTAGAGGCCCCGAATCCTTTTGCTTGCTACCCTAGTAACTCGGCCCCACTCTCTTAGCCTCTGGGCCGAGATTATCTCAACCCCTCATCCCTCTCTGCTGTGTTTTCAACCACAAGTAATTAACCGCAGTTAACTGCAGATAAACATGTCATTATGACGCTGACTGTGTTTCCTCAAAATCACGTCCCTTCTCTCTTGCTATCAGCCCATTTCTCTCTAATTTTTCTAGCCTTCTTTTACCACATTTAATTATATTAGACTTCAGATTTTTTAAATAAGAAAATTACCAAGCAAAAATTTAATAACATTTTACCATAAAGAGAGAGATAAGAACCGTAAGTGAGAGAGCAGGAACAGAAAAAATTCTGCACATACTACCTGCATTCAGCCCCTTCTATCACCATTAATTCACTATTCTTTAAGTATTTTTCAAGGATTCAAATCATACAAGCACAAACTCTTGTCCGTTTTTGCCAATCTTCGCGTTTATACCAAATTTGGCTAGGTAAACTCTTGTTCTTTCTCCTTTAAAAAAAAGAAACAGTAACCATAATGAATCTTTACTCTCCTCTATGTATAGAGAACTCCTCTTGAAGCACCCATGGAGCACGCCTAAGAAGTTAAGGAGTTTCGAGCTCACAGTGGTTGAATTTCGACGTCTTGCGACACTTTAGGCCCAAAAATGAAACTCACCACCACCAGCTGTGTTCTGCCCTTATATACTTGTTTTCTAGTGTGAGAAAGGTTTACCAACTAAATTACATAAGAGGTAAGGGTTAGGATTAGTTAGAGTATGATTGTGCTTGTTTTCGGTGCTTATATGAGCCACTTTATGGTGAATTTGTGCTTGTTTTAAATTTTTGAAAATTTTATGAGTTACCACTGTTTTGGCTTGATAAATATGTGTAAAATACTATTATATTACCTCTGGATTTTGTGTGAAAATAGCCGGAAACATAGAAGCACTTGGGGTTTAACTTTCAAGCTTTAAACGTCACAAAAAGTGAAGAAAAACATAAAAGCTGCGCCTCTGAAATTTTAGTCACTAAAAGCACAAAAACTATGATAGAAAAGCATTAAAAAGTAGTTATAAAAATATTTTTAATCCTATGGAACAAAGGAAGAAAGGTAAAAATGGTGTTATGGTCATTTTTGGGTAAAAAGAGAGTTAAAAATGTAATTTAAATAAAAAATAAGTAAAATTCTGAATTTAGTGTCATCAGGGATAAAATAGTCATTATATAAATTATTTGAGTCGAAATTATAATGATAAAAAAGTTTCGGGCCTAAATAAAAGTTTTAGTAAAAGTTAGAAGTAAAACGGTAAAAAGCGGTAATTAGAATAAGTAAATAAATTAATAAAGGGTAAATTTGGTTTTAGGTCCTTTATAGTGAAAATTAGTATTTAATAAAAATATTAGAAATAATTTTAATCATAGGCAACTATTAAGATTAATCCGGTAAAATTTTGATGCTAAATAAGGTTAAACAGTAAAAGTAGAGCACTTAGGGGCATATTAGTAATTTCAGGCATAAAGTCAAATTAAAAATGAATAATTAACTTAATCAAGGGAAAAAGGTATATTATAAAAAATATGAAAATACAATGGTAAAATAGTAACATTAGGGGTGAAAGCATCATTAAAAACCTAATGAAAACGGTAAAAAGAAAAGTTAAATAAAAGGGCAAAATGGTAAAATGTGACAAGGTTGAGATATTTTTAGAAAGATCCAAGCACAAGTTTTTTATAAAAGAAGGGAGGATATGTCCCTTAGAAAGAAATTCTGCTGAGATGTGCCGCGAAAGAAGAAACTGTAAACCCCAAAGTGCTGAGAAGTACTTGGCAGAGCAGACTTCCATCCCGCCTGGCCAGAGACTATATGAACGTGGGGACGCCCGCCATATGGACTGCTACTCACTGGGAGCACCTTATATTTTTGGGTCATTCTTTATTAGCGCCGCGATTGTATTACGGGCACCGTGCGCGACTGACCCAGTGGAGTAGCCATATCCGGACTTGGGCCGGGTAACGTCGGGCTGCGGGTAGCCAATCGACGCATGAGCTCATGACCTCCGTAGGACTAGACATGCATCATTCTTGGTTGCTGCATTTCCTTGCTTGTGTCTGCTTATTTGTATATGTGACTGTTATACTGTTTTATACTTGTGATTATATCTGTTTGTATGATTGATTACTGTTGTAACCTTATAAACGATTAGACTTAGGCTGCGGATCCCTTTAGGTTTTTCGTATAAGACCCTACTGGGAACCTTAGGTTCTCACCCCTTTTTTCTATGTTCGCAGATGGGGACTGGCGTGATCTTCTTTGAGTACCCAGCGTTCGGCAGATAGGTGGACCCTGCGATGAGGAGCGCGGTGTTTTGGGGTAGTCCGCGTACACGCACCTCTACTCAGCCAGGAGTTTGACCCTGACATGCCTTATGATACACTCTTATCCGAGCTTCACCCCGGCAGAGGCTAGTATCATTTTCCGCCTTACCCTCTGAATATGGCAGAGCCAATACTGGAGTCTCCGATTATTGACATACCTGAGTATCCACCATGGTTCAACCCCGAAGAGGATCAAGTAGTTCCTGACATACCTATGCCCGACGCTCCACCACCATCCCCTATAGCTGAGCTAGGATTCGACGGGCCAGGGGTTCCTGAAAGCTCTGGTTCTGCACCTTCAACCGAGTTTAGCTCAGAGGCGTGGATTGATCAGATGATAGCGGATCTGTACTCTAGCTCTTTTGGGACCGGGGAAGAGGACTCCACAAAGGATGCAAGCAGCAGCAACATCACCGGCGCGTCAGAGTGATTCTCTCGCTTCAGCGTATTGTGACAGCAGTTTTTGATGACCCAGTATCAACGGCAGCAGCAGTAGTAGTAATGATAGTAGTCTTTATAATAGTGGTCCTTGCCCTCGCTCTTGAATAGTCTTTTTAGAGGGCTAGTTCTTTTTATTTATTTAATAATGTAGATCGGATCCCAGTCTAAGGTGGCTCTTGTGAGTCGGGGCCTGTAAGCATTAAAGATGGAGTATGTACATAATATAGTAAGTAATTAAGTGTAAACTTGTGTTTTGTGATAAATTAAGCCTCCGGGCGTTTCATGTATGATATGAGTATGCTATGCTATGCTTTTCCGTTTCTTGTATTAACTACTTAATTTACAATTATTTCAATATGCGCGACTAGATACACGATTCTCGACTAGCGTTACAGGCTCATATGTATACACTTAATGTATGGTCTAAAGTATTTAAAGTCAGCTAAATAGTAGCGCCTGACTACTAGTCTTGGTCATGACAGGTTAGAAGTTGGGTCGTTACAAAGGAGAGCAGTTACAGTGGATGGAGAAGGAGAAAGAGAACAAAAAATTAGGATTAAAAAATTAATAAAAGATAAATGAGTAAAAAATTGTGTCTAATTAATTGTGCCTCTGTATCTCATTATTTTAGAAGTACACTGAATACATGTATTTTGTGTATACTTGTGTACTAACGTATCTATCAAAGATTTACATCTCAACAAATAAACATAGGACATGTTCTAATGTGTCATGTCTCTGTGTCTGTGTCTTTGAAGCCAAATGCTGCCTAATGTATAAAGACACCAACTAAACAGTATATGAAACGAAGACATCAAATAGATTGCAAAAAAAGAGAAAGATAGAAAGTCTTCT
>NC_029790.2:31311-37007 GCF_000816755.2 Arachis ipaensis | reverse complement strand
CCGGACGATAGGTAGATGCGACCTTGACCTAGTCCGAGGAAATTTAATCAACCGAATGAATCTCGGAATCTCCAATTTCACTAAATTACATATTAAAAAATAATAATTAAAATAATTATCCTGATTTTTATTTATATTTTTTTTATTAATTATTAATCTTTAATGTGAAATATAATAATTAAAAAAAATTGATAATTTTTTTAGATAAAGATTAGTTGTGGTAACTGGTAATTCATAACTAGAATGAAAAAAATTATTTTATAAAAATATGTTAAAATTTAAATAAATCTATGCCGGTGTTTTTTTTATAAACCTATACAAAAATTTTTTATAAAATTAATTTTTTATTTAATAAAGGACACGAAGCATTAGCCACTAGCACAACCACAAGCATAAGCATAAGCGCGTATGAGTGGCGGGACTATGGTTTTGGTTCATCCACAAGCCAGTACTTTCTTCGTCTTGTCTTCGTTTTCTTCCTCCTCTTTTGTTAGCGGCTCACTCCAGTTTCGTCGTTCTCTCTCTGCAAGTTTAACCCCACCTAGAATCAGCGCCAGGGAACATCCTTGTTTCTTCTGCAATTCTTCGTGGAAAGAGGTATCTATTCCGTTATGTTCCCTTCTCTTTACTGTTCCTTTTTTACTCATAATTAAATTATTTCTGATTGAAGCTCGCTGGAGTGTTACTGTTCTCGGCGTTTCCTTTCGCCGCCGTGAAAGCTATAGCTAATAGTCCTCTAGGGGAATCACTTCAGAGGAAACTGGAGAAGAGAAAGAAATTCGCTGTTGAAAACTCTTCTAAATTCATGGCCTTGGCCCAGGAGGCCCGAAAGCGGAGGTAATTCCCGGTAAGCAAATCCTTCGTGTTACATCTGTGACAATAATCGGGGTACGAGTTTGTTGTATTTATGAGATCTAAAAATAAATTATTTATGCGAAATGAAAAAATAAATTAGAAAGCTCGGTTTATTGACTAATATTCTCATTGTTTCCTGGCTAGTTAGGTTAACACTTGTGCTCATTCTATTATATCTATTATTATTAGAGTAGAGTATATTTTTTGTGTTTCAAATTTTTTTATTTGCATAAAATATATCTCAGTCAGACGTGTAATTTTTCAAAAAAATTAGGACCAATTCAGCAACAATTTTCCAAGAACAACTATCAACACAAGCAAACTAGAGAGAGTTTTTATGCATTATTGCTGGATTATTCCTAAATTTTTGAAAATTTAGCTATCATGGGTATATTTGATGCAAATTAAAAACTTTTGGGACAAAATTGAAACAAAATAAAACTTAGGAATATTTTTGAAACTTTTAGCAAATTTCAAATACAAAAAATATACTTTACTTTGTTATTATTATTGGTTGCATTGATGGCAATGAGGTTTGAACCTAGTAGGGCCACATATATATACTACTCAAACTCCTCAGTCCTCACCACTTGATTGCTCCAACTGGCTTCTGTTAAGTCTATTATTAATTCACAATATTTTCAGCTTTTGGTATGGAGAAGATCGGCCTGGTTGGCTTGGTCCTATTTCATATGAATATCCATCATATCTTACTGGGGAACTTCCTGGAGATTATGGCTTTGACATTGCCGGGCTCGGCAAGGATCCTGACACACTGCAGAAATACTTCAAGTATGTTAGATTGAGATTTTTCATTGAAAGTCCGCAAGAGTGTGCTTGTCAATTTGTTGCAAATGATTTTCTCATAGATGAGATGGTTTATTTTATTTACTTTGTTCCTTATTTTTCTTCAGCAGTGCATTGGTGCCAAATATAATGTGTTGGCTGTTATGATATATTATATTTAATATGATATGGGCAGGTTTTTGAATAATATCTCATAATAGTTGATCCACCATCTGAGCTATTTAAAAAAAATGTTAAAGAAGCCTATTGCATAAAAGGGAAATCTTTAACAAATAATAATTTCTTTATAATGATATCTCTATCTTGGGTGAAGCTCTGTTGAATTTAGTTGTCAAATGATTTTTTTATCCTTTTATCATTAAGCTTTGAGATATTGCATGCTCGGTGGGCAATGCTTGCATCTATTGGTGCTCTTATTCCTGAAATATTGGACCTATTGGGAGCTGTTCACTTTGTCGAACCTGTGTGGTGGCGTGTTGGTTATTCAAAGCTCAAGGTTAGCATTCTTGCCTTTTTAATCATCTTCGATATCATACAAAAGTTTTACCAATTAAATGTATGATTATTCTCCAAAAACCCACTTGAAACTACTGATTTAATTTTCAGAGGTTAAAAAGAATTGATCATAGCTTTTGTCATCTATTTTTTATTTTGTAGTAGTATCTTTAATCATATTCTTGTTCTTCTCCCTAATCTCATTGACCATATGGGCAGTCTTACATTTTTTATGTCCAAACTCGCAATTATTTTGTTCATTGAAACCAATTGATCGGTGTTTACTTGTTGTCTGTTGCATGGAAATAAATCTAGTTGCATATCATACCCTACGGAGCTGACTTCAGATAACATTCACTTCATCACTTGTATATTAAGCAAAGTGGTAAAGATAATTGTAACAATGGCATTCATTGCTGATGTGTCATTCTTCGATTTTGATCAGGGAGATACTCTAGATTACCTGGGCATCCAAGGTCTTCACTTAGCTGGTAGCCAAGGAGTGCTTGTGATTGCTATTTGCCAAGCCCTCCTTATGGTAAAGCCTGAACCACTTTACACTTCACTTTCTTCTTGAGCTCTGTTAGGATAATTTATTTCTTCTGACTTCCATTTCCAATATTTGAGTATTTTTTTTTTAACCCATGTTGATGTGAGCGGTTTCAGGGTTTCTAGCACCCTCCAGGAATTCACCTTGCCTGGAATCATTCATAGGTGTTTCCATGATATTTTGAAAGTTAAATCACTGTCGTATTTGGAATTATAAAAATGCTATTCGTACACCAAAATCAGCCATTAAAATCAGTCACCAATATATTTGTGTATAGATACATGTGTGGTTTAATTTATTTTTAATGTGTATTTTTATATTCCAACATGTATTTTATACTGGTGGCTGATTTTGGTATACACGTAGTATAGTCATTCTAATTAAAGTAACTATATCAATGTTAACACAACCAAATTTATATTTGCAAAAGTAAAATCTATGAACCATTCGAGCTACTTGGCTACAAGACTCGCTGTTTAACATATATATAAACAGGTTGGACCAGAATATGCTAGATACTGTGGGACTGAGGCATTGGAGCCTCTAGGAATATTTCTGCCTGGTGATATAAATTATCCTGGTGGAGCATTGTTTGATCCCTTAAATTTGTCCAAAGATCCTGAAGCTTTTGAGGAGTTGAAGGTGAAAGAAATTAAAAATGGACGCCTAGCAATGGTTGCCTGGTTAGGCTTTTACGTGCAAGCAGCTCTGACGGGTAAAGGTCCTGTGCAGAACTTTCTTGACCACATCTCTGATCCTGTCCATAATAACTTGATTGCTTCACTAAGCTTAGTGAAAATACTCAATTAAAAAAAGTAATATATTGAAAAATAATTTTAATTTTCTTCTATTAATCTATTTTATTATTTGCGAGGGAAAGGGAATTCAGATCAAAGTGGGGATAGCCAGTTAGCCACGGGGAATTCCGCATTTTCATGGGGAAATAAATCTAGTTGCATATACTAAGATCTATTTTATGATTTTTGTGGTGTTCCGCTTAAAGGAGTTACTCTCAGTATATAAAGGAAACCATTGCGATGCCTTTTTATCTGCCCTTCTATGTTTGAAATTGTGAGATGTTACTGTGAGTCTGACACGTAGAGAGTAACAGTAAACGACTTGGATCGTTCTGTTACGAATTACGATCTGTTATGTCTTGCGTTTATTACCACTATTTTGTGTTATCTTTCCTTATTTAGCTTATTTACGTTAATTTGTTATAGGCGCATTGTAATATTATATTATTGTACATTGTGTACTATGACGCATGGATATGAGACACGGGACATGCAGATACTTAATATAAAATATAAATTTGATATTTTAATATTTTATTAATATTAAAATATAAATTAATTTTAAATTTTTTTAATTATATAAAGTTTAGATATGATAATACATAATAGAGAACAACTAGGGAACCAAAAGCATATCAGCTAAAAACCAGCCAAAATGTGTTTGGGCTCTATGAAAAATCGGATTTTGATTTGTGCTCCGTGATCCCAGGAGCAGTTTTTAAACATATTATTCAAAAAGTGATTCTAATTAAACGGTTTTGTTTACTTTTTGGCTGATTACCTTTTGGTTCCATATACTTTTCCTACATAATAATATTTAAGTGTATTTAAATGTATTTTAATGAAATGTTTTTTATTTTTTATTAAGACAATTGGATACAAAAAATATTATGCATATTAGACTAGTTTCGGATGAGTGTCGTATAACTCATCACCACCCCCTGATTCTGAACATGAATACAACCCACCTCAGGAAAGCCTTTATCATCCTCAACCCCATGCACTACAACCAACTCAACATGACCCATGTTTTCAGCTATTCTTACCATTTCAAGTGTATCTATACACCGCTAAAACATATTCTAATCATTCTTAAACCTCATCTATGTTCCCATCCATTAAAAAAAAAAAGACAAAATGACCCCTGCAACCGGATAGTAAACGGTTATCAGTGGCAGGTGTCAGTTTCTTTGGTTGGAAGGACTAAAAAATCCCTCTTAACATCTTCCTCATCTTCTTTATCGTCCTCATCTTCTCCTTCATTTTCCTCTTCTTCTTCTCATTTCTCCTCGCATCTCCATCTCTATCACCACCATCATCGAGTTTCACCTTCACCACTACCACCGTAATTCCCTCTTCCTCCTCCTCTTCTCCTTCTTGCTTTAAACCACCACCACCATCTCCCTAAACCACCTTCCATTGGACCAGCCCCGACGATCATCCCCGATAACAACTACATGCACACCCTTGACCATGCCAGTCCCCTTTTCCAACCCACCCCTGACCATGCCACCCTCCTCCATTTTGCAAAATCCCTTCTTTCATACGCCCCAAGTCCACCAGACCAACCTCAGAACCCTTTCCGCTATGAAACCACTCTTCAATCACAGATGTCGTCATTTCACTAACGCACCTCACTGAGCTTCTTAACTTGTGCAAATACTCATATACTTTATCTGCATTCCCGTTTTTTGCACTCACCTTCAACGGCGTCATGAGTTGTGGTTCTTCGAGCGTCACACCAGAACCATTCACATGCTCCTCCACCTCATAAGTCTTATCGGAATTTATAAGCTCGCAGAATCTGAACAAAGCATGGTCAAAAGTCCTCAACCTAGGGGGCAGAGCCATAATTCTGAATGGCCTTCCCGAACTCAAATGCACGGTTGGCATTGCCTTTTGCGGCGACAAGCCTGGCGACCGCAATGAGGGTGGGTACATTGGGGTTTATTTCGAAGCTGGTCATGTGATCGAAAATGCAAAATCTGTGGTGCAACGCGTTATCTTTGAGCGAGGCGTCGTTGACAGAATTAGAAAAGAAATAGAGTAAGGCATTGAAGTGGTCCTGATTGATGCGAGTGTTGTTCTAAACGGCATCATCGTATACGGAGATGGTAGCGCTTAGGTTTTTGGATTTGGAGCATGAGTTGAGCTCGAATTAAAACTTGGCCTCTGGAGTTTGTGCCTTCCTG
>NC_029790.2:29796-31228 GCF_000816755.2 Arachis ipaensis | reverse complement strand
AACATAAACATACATAAAAAGAGAAAGAAAATGAAAAAGAAAGAATGAAGAACAAAAAAAAAAAAAAATAAAGGAGACGAGGAAGAGGAGAGAGAGAATGAAGATGAGGAAGAAAATGTTAAGAGGAGGGATTTTTAGTCCCTCCAACCTAAAGAACTGACACCTAGTATTGGTAACCATTTGTTACCCAGTTGCAGAAATGATTTTATCTATTTTTTTAGTAGCTAAGGCCTCGATAAGATTTAAAGATGATTAATGGAAATGTTTGGTAACTAAAGAAAATCAGTCAAAAACAGTCATAACTTGTCTTATTTACCATTCATTAATTGTTGCTATAATTAATTAATACTAAATAAGACAAGTTCTGACTGTTTTTTTTATCTACCTAGCATTAACCCACTATTAAAATGCATTATGTCTCATAAATAAAATAGAGAGCAGAAAAGGTATTTACCCATAATAATTAAATATTTACCTTCCCACCTTACAAATCTCGTCACTTTACAACCTCTTGATACAAAAGTTTGGATTCATGACTTCAGGTTGTAGGAAAATAAAAAAGCTAATAATTTATAATTCACTCCAATGCTCTCTCCGCTAGGGTGATAAACTCGAAGGTGATAAAAATGAGTCCTCTCAAAATTATTTAATAACCACAGATCTTCCAGAGTACAATAAAAGAAAGATTTACAGATCTAGTGAGGGTTGAATGCAGATGGAGACAATAATGTGAAGGCGAGGGAAACAACGGGGAAGTATTGTGGGAGGAGACAGACAGAAAGACACAAGTGCCATCAGCGAACTAAAGGGTGGAATCGGGAAAAGCTTCTCTCCCCCACTTTCCTTTCTCAAATAATTCGAGTCCTCGGTTTCCATTTTGTTTCCAAAGTACATATATATTCCTCCCGAGTCCGAATTGAAGCTAAACTTCAATTTGAATTCGGTAAGGTAAAAGTAGATTCGCGCTATACAGATCTATCGCAACGGGAGATCAACATTAGTAATCAGATCTGGTCTCCGGTTACCAATTTGATAATCGATATTGTTCTTTCTGGTTCTGGTATTATACGTTCAAGTATTTGGAACTCTCCGAAATAGCAGATGGAGAACGAGAAGAAAGCGTCGGCAATATCAGATGTGGGGGCATGGGCCATGAACGTTGTCAGCTCCGTTGGAATTATCATGGCCAACAAACAGCTCATGTCCAATCATGGCTATGCTTTCAGCTTCGGTCAGTCCTCTTCCTCATCCAAATGCAGCTGTTATATTCTCATATGCTTTAATTGAATCCTGGAGTAGCAGATATCTATCTATCTTCTCCAATGCTAGTTATATTCTCTCAGATCTCTCCTTTTACCATAACATGTAGCCATTTATTTCGTTCTGGATCTCGTCTGCACTTGAGCCCCGATCGACATTTCCCCTCCACCCC
>NC_029790.2:18344-29055 GCF_000816755.2 Arachis ipaensis | reverse complement strand
TTTTAAACGGCACATCTATGTTTATCAATTTCGTTATACTATTTTGTTTCGGATACAAACTTATTTGCCAGTATTATGGTGTAAATTTATGTTGGGTATTATATGCGAACTTTTCCGTTAATGATTTCTTGTCTTTGCATCTGCTCTTTTTTGTTTCCCCTTGCAGCCACCACGTTAACTGGGTTCCACTTTGCTGTAACTGCTATTGTGGGTCTGGTGTCGAATGCTACTGGTTATTCTGCAGCAAAGCATGTCCCCTTGTGGGAGCTTCTTTGGTTTTCAGTGGTTGCCAATATGTCTATCACAGGGATGAATTTTAGCCTGATGCTCAACTCTGTTGGATTCTACCAAGTATCTTCGCCTCCCTTTTCTAACATGAGTGATTGGTGCATGTAATTAAATATCATCTTTCTGGAAATTCAAACCTGGGTAATTTATGTGCAAACTAATATACACTTAAGTTGGTTGCATCACAATGATTTGTATGTGTGTAATGCATTGTGTAGTGAAAGCTAAGAATTGAGGACCGCTTAAATAATATATATATATATTTGGTTTATGGGTCTACTTTTAATGGATGAGAATTTTGAAATGGAAGTAGATATTATAAGAGAGGAGTATGAATTTAAGTACTAGGAAAAAGATGAAATACGCTTACTACTTATTGAGAAGAAGATGCATGTGATTATTAGAACAAGCAAGAATGTAATGAGAAAGATTGGTCAAATGATACTTTGCAAACCAAGAAGCCTGTTTCTGGTAAAGCTTGATGGTGTCCTTAGATTGATGCATCCACTTCCACCTGCAGCTTGTAGCTGTTGTATGAATCCATTCTTCAAATTCTACCTGAAGAATTGATTAACCTTTGAAATTGATTGCAGAATTAGTACCTGGAAAGATATTGTTATGTGAGGAACACAAATGCAAGTTTTTAAGACTTAACAATTAATTCTGGAGTTAAGTTTACACCTTGAGGAGCCCTCTTTCATAAGACAGCCTATGCAGGCTTTGCACTATAACTGAGGCATTTTTTGTGCGAGCTTTCAAAAATACTTATGCAAGCAGTTAGCATGATCACATACATCATTATAGTACTTTCAGATTGTCCTAACACTTCATCTGTGGAGACACATGTGCTTCATTATAACTAATATCTCTATTTCCTGATATTGTGGTCTGCATTACTCTCACATTGTTATCTAACTTTCCAACTCCATCCCCATGATTCAGTTTTATCCCTATCCCCCAAAGTTTCACTTGAATCTGGATTGCCTCTTGTTTCTTAAGCAGTGATTTTCTCATTCTATATGTGAACAGATATCAAAACTAAGCATGATTCCAGTGGTTTGTGTGATGGAATGGATCCTTCACAGCAAGCACTACTCAAGGGAAGTGAAAATGTCAGTCATGGTTGTGGTTATTGGTGTTGGTGTTTGCACTGTAACTGATGTTAAAGTTAACCTCAAAGGTTTTGTATGTGCCTGTCTGGCGGTTTTATCAACATCTTTGCAGCAAATTGTAAGTATCATATACTGTTCTGATTCTGCCCCTCTCTATGCAGGCACTATGGCCCCTTTTTTTAGAAGGAAAAAAATTTGAGTTGTGGACTTGTACCATCATTTCTCATGTCATTTTATACATTATGAATTGCAATAATCGGAAGTGTGTCTAATGGAACTTAATTAGGTGTAGTATCATAACCGGAAGCATCATTTTTTGTTCTTATAAATGTATTGTAAAATGTACTGTCAATTACAAAAGACACTGTTATCTACTGATAGTTATGAAATTTGTGGGATCATTTATATTTATTTAACTGATCCTCCTTTTCTTTTTTTTTTCCATGCCAGTCAATTGGTTCTCTCCAAAAGAAATATTCAATAGGATCTTTTGAACTGCTGAGCAAGACTGCTCCTATTCAAGCCCTCTCTCTCCTTATTCTTGGTCCATTTATTGATTACTACCTCAGTGACAAATTGATAACCGACTATAACATATCCACGGGTGCCACTGTAAGTTTTTGTCTTATTATCCTGTTGCATATAGCTTATTTAGACTCTATATATGTCTTAATTATACAATGGTGACACTTTTCTTTTTGGGGGGCTCACAATCTCTGCAGTTATTCATTGTTCTTTCATGCTCCCTAGCTGTATTTTGCAATGTGAGCCAGTACCTGTGCATTGGGCGCTTCTCAGCAGTTTCCTTCCAGGTTTTGGGCCACATGAAAACAGTATGTGTTCTGACGCTGGGATGGCTTCTATTTGATTCGGAGCTAACTTTCAAGAATATCATGGGAATGATTATTGCAGTTGTGGGCATGGTAATTTACAGTTGGGCAGTGGAAGTTGAAAAGCAATCAAGTGCCAAGAACCTCCCTCATTCGAAAAACAGCCTAACAGAAGAAGAAATTAGGTTATTGAAGGAAGGAGTAGAAAACATTCCTTTGAAGGATGTTGAACTTGGTGAGGCTAAAGGTTAGATTAAGTCAGTGGTGGTAAAATTTGATGAGAAACACAGAAGGGTTTAATTCAATTCTAGTTTTCTTTTTATTGTCAATTTGATTCTGTTCCTTTATTATCTAGTTTACTGGCTGTAAGTCTTGAGACATGACAAATTAGGGTGGGACCTATAGCACTCCCGTATGTCTATTTAATTTCTCTCTCAATTGCTTAATCTTGGTTGTTTGAAATGACCTTAATTATTTTATTGATTAATTTAAAATTTTTATAATAGTTTGCTTTTTTTTTTTTTAGTGACTAAATAAATAGTTTGCTTTACTAAAGTGATAAATTAATATAGGGAAATGATAATGCTACTTTTATTTTGATAATATCAATTTTTTAATAAATTCATACAAAAATATAATGCAAGATTACATCCTATACCAAAAAAGAAAGAAAGAAAAATGCATTTTATTTAGATATGCAAAAACAAAATGGAAACAACAGAATTTTAACGATGTGGAAAACTCGTGACCCAAAAGAAAACGATGTGGAAAACTTACCACATATTCGTAAGTAAATTGTTGAAAATATTTTTTGAAGTTAATTATTAAGAGAGAAGAATTAAACCACCGAGCACGAAATCATTTTAAAGTTAAAGATGTATTCAAAAAGGAAAAGTGTTCTCTAGTGGAAGCCTACAAAGTACAAACTCTATCAACTTTATGTGATTTAGTGAATAACTTTTGATAATTTCAACGGTGTTCATGGCTTCATGCCCAATGCTTTTGTTAAAATTTATCATTTATCATGGAAGCATTCTTTTTGTTATCACTCTACACATGATTTGTTAGTGTGTTTGGTACATTGTCGAATAGGTTAAAAGTGAAATTAATCCTTTAGGTTGTGATTGTTTATAGAGATAAAATATTGAGATAGGAATATAGAGATACAAAATTGTGTTTAATAGAGGAAATATGAAAGTGTAAAGTACTAAATTAGTCCTTTACGTTAAGGCATAATCCTGTTTTGGTTCTTAAGGTTTAAAATGTTCTATTTAAATCAAAAAAAGTTTCATTTAGTTTCAATGTCCCACCGTAAGGTTAAAGTTAAATAATTAACAAAATGTGCTACATGACAGCAACACAAGAACAAGGTCGATAATATGGAGAATAAGTACAAGCTTCAAAGGCACAAAATCAACCGTAGATGCATCAACACATTTATTTATTATTCTCTTTAGTTTTATAGAAAATATTTCATTTAAATTGTAAGAAAAAGGATAAATCAATGTATTGATGCATCCATGATTGATTTTGTGCCTTTGGAGCTTGTACTTATTCTCCAGATTATCGACCTTGTTCTTGTACTACTGTCATGTAGGACATTTTGTTAATTATTTAACTTTGACCTCACGATAGGACTACATTGAAGCTAAATAAAACTTTTTTGGATTCAAATAGGACACTTTAAACTTTAAGGACCAAAACAGGATTACGCCGAAACGTAGGGGACCAATTTAGTACTTTACTCAAATATGAAAAGAGATAATGTGTTCAGAAATATTAAATTAGTGTATTTTGTATCCATCCTGACAAGAAGGACACTAAGACACTAACAAAAGACACAACTTATTTTTTTTTTTCAATTATTCTTGTTAATTTTGCATAATTATATTTTTTATTGGGTTTAATTACTTTGTCGATCCCTATAGTTTTATCGAATTTTCAATTAGGTCCCTATACTTTTTTTTTCTTTCCAATTAGGTCCCTATATATCATATCATATTCTGTAATTAAATTCCTACCGTGACAAAAAACGTTAAAATTAATGGAATATTCTGTTAAACTATATAGAATATTCAATCAAGTGTTAGGCATATTCATTTTGCTTAACGGAATATTCCATTAATTTTAGCATTTTTATTATGGTAAAAACTTAATTACAAAATCTTATATGGTATAGGGACTCAATCAAAAAGAAAAAAAAAAAATATAATGACCTAATTGAAAATTCAGTGAAACTATAATGACTGATAGAGTAATTAAACCTTTTTATTATTATATTTTTCGTCTCAAATTTTTTGAATGAAAAAAATGAGAATAAATTAAATTTTCATAATTTGTTCTAATTTATCACCAACAGAATATAAGAACACAAAATTTTGTGTCTCTGTCTTTTATGTCTTGTCCTATTTTCAGAAACAAATGCAACCTTAAAACTTAATCGTTTTCTAAATTCGTTCATAAAAAATTTTATCAATTAAATTATTATTTTAAAAATTATAAATTAATTATATTTATTAATTTATTATTTCATTAATAAATTTTAACAACGATTAATGATGTGAAATATTAATTAACAGTATACAAAAGACCTAATATGTAAAATTAAATGTCGATCACAAATGTTTATGAAAATATATTAATTTAATCTTTAAATTATATTGGTATTAAGATTTATGCAATAAAAAAAAGAATAAATTAATAAATTTTTATAAACATATCTAATTAATGTCTAATTAGATATATTAAGTATCATATACATTCTCAGTAAATGTTTTACATCGTCAAACGTGAGTGAAAATTTACATCATGTATGTCAGATATCATGCAGTGTTAGATGGATAAATCTTTTAGTAATTAAGTCTAATAAGATTGATTCAATTATTGGTCTAATAAAAATTACACACACAAAAGATGCACATGAATCACATATTTTAGTGATGAATCACTTCTTCACTTGAACTACTATTGTTATTATTAGTATAATAGTTAGAATCTCGATCTATCTTTTAAAATTTTTTGGTATTATAATTTTGAATGAGTTAATTGATTTTACAAAATTTATATTAAAGTTGACAATTTTATAATTTAAATTTTTTTATAATTTTATATTTTATATATCTACGTTTATTTATTTATTTATTTTTTCTTTGTTTCTTCAACTTTATTTTTTCTTTTTTTGTTTAAAAGGAAAACAAAAGCATCTAAACAAAAAGAAGAGAAGGAGAAATATGAAAAAAATAACTAATAAGAAGAACGAAAAGGAAGAGGGGAAAAGAAAAGCGCAAAATTTTTATATTTTCGTTTACAAATTTTTTTGTTTTTCTTTTAAAATTTATGTGTTCATCGTTAAAGAGGAGAAACAAAAATAAATGAAACAACAACATAAAATCTATCTGCGTTTTCTTTCACAATTTTTGGTGTTTCCTTAAAAAATTTATGTATTTTTTTAAATGTTTATTATAAAAAATTGACCTAAAATTAAAAATAATATTAAGTTTATTATATTAATTATTTTTTTATATTTATTTACGAATACTGCTACATATATAAGTTTTTTTGGCATATAAGTCATACAAAAGTCACTTATATATCGCGCACCGTAAAATCACGTTGTTTCTCTTTATATCCCGCGTTCCTCATCCTCCTCTTCCTTCTTCTTCTTTTTTTTCTTTGCGTTTCTTCTCTTTTTTCTTCGTGTATTTCATCTTCATCATCGATTTTTTTATTACTGTTGTTGTTGCTGTATTTTTTTCTCCTCCTATTTTTATTGATTTTGCAACATTATGTATTTTTTTCTTCTTTGTTTGATGTTTTCCTTCCAAGAAGAATGATGAGAATATGAAATAAGAAAATGAAGAAGAAGAAGAAGAAGCAGAAGATGAGGAGGACGAAGATGAAGAGTTTTGAATTATGCAGAACTTATCAGCACACATACATAAAAAATTCTTAAACAATACACTCGAATATCTTCGTGTTACACCCAAATTTACTGCAAATACAGAAAAATGTTTCCTTTAATGCTGCATTTTTTTCTTCTTCTTTTTTTCCTTATTTCTTTCTTTCTTTTAGTTGAATGAATGTAAGTTCATCATCTTCCAAGTAATTTTGCAGCATTATGTGTTTCTTCTTCTTCTTTGTTTGATTTTTTTTGTTTTTATTCTTGTTAAAAGAGTAAAACAAGAAGAAACTCGAGAAGGTAAACAAAAAGAAAAAGATGAATAAGAAAAAAGAAAAAGAAGAAGATGGTGATGATGATGATGAAAAAAAGAAGAAGCAGAAGAAGATGAAGAGAAGTAAGAAGAAGAGTTTTGAATTATGCAGAACTTATCAGCACATGTACACTGAAAAGTTTTAAATACACTTGAATATCTTTGTGTTACACCAAAATATCTTCGTGTTACATCCAAATTTGCTGCAAATACAGAAAAATATTTTCTTTAATGCTGCTTTTTTTCTTCTTCTTTTTCTTATTTCTTTCTTTCTTTTAGTTGAATGAATGTAAGTTCATCCTCTTCCAAGTAATTTTATATCATTATGTGTTTTTTCTTCTTCTTTGTTTAATTTTTTTTTGTTTTTATTCTTGTTAAAAGAGTAAAACAAGAAGAAACTTAAGAAGATAAAACAAAAAAAAAGATGAATAAAAAAAAAGATGATGATGATGATGATGATGATGATGATGATGATGATGATGAAAAAGAAGAAGAAGCAGCAGCAGAAGACGAGGAGGAGGGAGAAGAAGAGTTTTGAATTATACAGAACTTACCAGTACACATACACCAAAAATTCTTAAACAATACACTCAAATATATTCGTGTTACACCCAAATATCTTCGTATTACACCCAAATTTACTGCAAATACAGAAAAATATTTCTTCTAATGCAAAACTTTTACATTACATTCAATTCAAACCATCAATGGTGAAACATTATTTACCTACAGAATCATAAACTACTAATGAAAAAATTACTAGAATTGAACCACAACTCAACCACTTGATTGGATTTAAAACAATAATCAATTTCGTTCTGGTTCAATTGACAATCTGAACTTGAATTATTCATTATCTTCAACAACGAGATAACTGATGATGGAGGAGAAGGAAGAAAATGAAGGAACATAAGAAATTTCAATAAAAAAAGAAGGAGGAGGAGGAAGAAGTGGTGTTGGTGACGATGATAATGAAAGAGAAGAAGAAGAAGAAGAAGAAGAATGTGCAGTAGTTATACGAAAAATATAAACCCCGCTAAAATGAGTAAATAAACAGTCAATAAATTAAATTTTAATAAGAAAAATAGAATTGTAAATCTTATGTTAAAATAGGATTGAACTCTTTAAAACGAGAATTTTGACACTAATTTAGAAAAATTTAACCCAAGATTCGGTCGGACGGACCAAATCGGTCGAATCGGGCCCGTGGGCCCAACCGAACCCATGCGTGAGCATCTTAAGTACTTTTCTTGGGCATTTCTCATAGAGAATCAATGATTTTTGGAAATGTTAGGAAAAGAGAAGTAAAAGCACAAGGAGGAACCAAGAATTGAAGGCAAGTACAAAAAGAATTCGTGAATGCTGTCAACCTTGACCTCTTCACACTCCAACAAGTATAACTTGAGCTATAGAGGTCCAAATGACGCGTTTTTAACGAAATTAAAATTCAACTTCTAGAGCTTTCTAACAATATAATAGTCTATGCTTTCTCTCTGGCATCATGACGCTAAACGCCGCAACATTGGCATTTAGCGCCAAACCGCGTCCAGCACTCATTCTTATATGGAGTCCCAGCGTCAAACGTTAGATAGCCAAGTTTGGCGCCAGAACACAGAAAGTTCACTCCCATCTCTGCCATGGTAGCACCAAATGCCACGACCCGGAGTTTGGTTTCAGGGACCTCGTAAATGTGAAAAAGTTGTTGCCCAGGTGGCGCCAAACGCCAGATGGCCAAGTTTGGCGCCACTACGCCAGTAGCACGAATCAGAGTGGTCCTACGTGATTCAGCACCAAATTCTTTACTCTAATTTGATTTTTTTTTTTTTATCAATTTTGAATTAAGAAAAGATATTTTTTTGTTTTAGAATTTCAATTTTGTATCAATTAGGATTAGATATAAAAGGAGAAGATATCATGGTCTAGGGCTTTTCTCTTCTTTTTTTTTTCTTCTTCTCTTCCTCCGCACTTTACACTTTTTCTCTACTAGGGTTTTTTTCGCACCATGAACAACTAAACCTCCGTTATTAAGGTTATAAGTTCTGTTATTTTAATGGATTAATACTATTGTCATTCTTCTCTTAATCCATGTGCTGGTTTATTTTTAAGGATTGGTTTCGTTCTTCATCCTAGGAATTAGAATATATTGGAAGATAACTCTTTTTCTAATTGAATTCTTGTTGAATCTTGGGAAGGTTACATCACTTGAATAACAACTTGAAATCAATTCCTCGTAACTCTCTAATTACATGGACTTAACATGATACGTTACATATAATTATCTTATCTGTGTGTACCTAGGGTTTGTGTGGCTCATAAACTAGGATTGAATTTAAACTTCTAATTTAAATTAAGTGACCAAGAAATTGACGATTGGTTTGGTTAGAAGAGATTAAATTGCTAAGGAATTAGGGTTTAATCCATTAGAGTTTGCCATGAATTAAACATTTGCATGATTAAAGTGAGTGATAAGAATTATTAATCCAGAAATTTAACATCTTCAAAACCTTAACTGTTTTCTCATACTATTTTCACTAACTAAATACCGTTTGTTTTCTTGAATTCTCTGAATTATTGCTTTATGCCGTCTGAACTTGAAAACGCTCCCTTTTTGCTTGTCTGACTAGCTTAATCATTCAACCATTATTGTTTGATCCATTAATCCTCGTGAGATAGATACTCACTCACCTGATTTATTATTTGGTATAACGCGGTGCACTTACCGGTCAATTGTGGTATTCGAAATCTGCACCATTAAGAACGTTTGAACCACGAACCATGGACCCCGCTCACCGAAGAAGGAGCAGCGAGAACGCGAGAAAAAGGGATGAATGCGATTATGCGAGGAACAATGGCAAGAGGAAGAATGCCACAAAGAGAGAGGAACAACATGCGATCTTCGATGAGCAGTTTTCGGTGGGGTCAAGGAAGAAGGAGTGGCCGATTGGTGTATCTCAGTCTCTGAGTGTGGGTGAGAGTGAATGATTGCAGCGTTAAAAAAGGGTGAAATTTGATAGATATCCGCGATCTGATTCTTTAAAGGTGTGGATCGGATCTTATCTGATCCGATTAGTCTGCGGATCAGATCGTATATGTAATTTACGAATCAGATGCAGATAATTACTGTGGATCTGTGAATACGATTCGATCTATGAACACTTTTAAAATTTTTTATCAGCAATTATTTTCTAATATTTTTAATAGTTTAGTCTTATAGATATTTAAGAAATTAAATACCATAGTTGTGTATTTCAATATGAGAAATATTCAAAGACCATTAAAATTAATTATTTTTTACTGTTATTTTTAGCTATCAACTCAATTCTTTTAGTCAAGTATTTAAGAACATATTTTTAGCTCCAATTTTTAAATATTAAAGGCTAATTACAGACAAAAATAATAAATTTTATTTATTCTCTAATATCTATCTTTTAATATATTATAGAGTTAATAGTTAAGTTAGTCTTTGAAAGATGTACTATTTTTTAAATTCGTCCCTAAAAATTTTTATTAATTAAATAAGTCCTTCAAAGATTATAAGTTGATCATTTTTGTCATTCCATCATGCAGTTAATAGTTTTTATCAATGATTGATGATATATAACATTAACTAATGGCATACATAACATAAAACATGTTCAATTGATCGCTAAATAAGTATGTTTATGAAAATCTATCAATTTAATCAATTTTTTCAATTATATAAACTCTAACTCTAATATAACCTAATAACACTAAATTGATATATTTTCATAAATATATTTGTTTCACGTCTAATTAAATATGCTAGGTATCATGTATGATGTGAATTAATATTTTATATCATCAATCATTGACGAAAATTATTAATTAAGTGACTGAAAGTTAAAAATAATTAGTTTATAATATTTAAAAGACTAATTTAATCGATAAAATCTTTTAAGAATGAATTTAAAAAACGAATCATCTTTAAGAACTAATTTGATCATTAACCTATATATTATACATTAAAATGAAATGTCAAATCAATTTTTCGTTTTTGACATAAGCGTCAAATTAACTTTGAAATGTATGAAATTTAATATACATTATTTATCTAGTGAGTATTTTAAATTCAATTGGCAAAATTTAATATTTACAAATAGTTATCAAACTTACTTTAAGAGCAAGTTAGTAAAAGTACTCATACATGCATGAAAAATATTTAATTTTTTATTTATATTTAAAGTATTTTTAATAAAAATTAATATATTTAACTTTAAATTAAGCTCAATTTATTTTTTTATTAATGTGA
>NC_029790.2:14727-18252 GCF_000816755.2 Arachis ipaensis | reverse complement strand
TTATATTAAACTTTCTATTCAACTAAATAAATATAAAAAAACACAATTAAAGTAAATTTCGCACCACCTCAATCAACATTCCCTTTTTTAGTTCAATTATTATTCACTTCGGTTTAATTTTTTAGTTTAAGTAAAAGTTTCACAGTATTACCAACGATAAGTTTTTCATTCAATTTCCAAAACAACAATGCATGATTGAATGCCGATGAAAATTATTTAAAATTTATGCTGCATAGAAACAATTGAACATAAATTTGTTAATAAAAATTAGACCACAATCATATCATCATGAAATCCAAATATTAAATATATTATCCTTTTTTTACAAAATAATTAAAAATACCATATTTGATATAGATAAAAGGTGACTATTTTAAACAAATTATTTCCTTTAAAATGAATTATTCCCTTTAAATGTATGAAATTTATTATACATTATTTATCTGGTGAGTATTTTAAATTCAATTGACAAAATTTAATATTTACAAATGATTACAAACTTACTTTAAGAGCAAACAAACCTCTTCATATGTACAAAGAGTAATATGGTAAAAAAGAGAAGTTGTTGTCAAATTAATTTTTGGATTTGATTTTAATTTTACTTTTGATATTTGGATTAAATTTAAATTTTATTCTTTTATTCTATTTTTAGACATACTTTTCTAACATAGTTCCATAAATCTAAATAAACCTTAGAACCTATTTTTACATTTTAAAATATTCAAATCATAATTTTGCAGTTTTACGTCTTAACTAGCAACCATGTATTTACAAAAATTATTTTACATATTAGTTAAGAAGGGTGATTAGCAAAAAAACTATTGAAGGGACGATTAGCAAAAAACTATTAATCTAAATAACGATGTTAAGGTTTTGAAGAAATTAATTGTTATATTCTATATATTTAAGATATTAACTCACCCAACTAATAAAATATATTTGTAATAAAAACTTATGTATTATATGTAAAAATGTGTGTTATATCGATAAATTTATATTATGTATAAATTTATTGTGTTGCTTCAAAAATTTGTGTACTATATCAATAAATTTTTATACTCTCTAACAAAAATTTGTGTGCTGACTATTAAATCACTCTTCTACCTTTTACGGCCCATAAATTCAACCCAATAGAATACACAAATTCAGTTATAATTTTAGTCTTTATTATTATCTTATCCTTATCTTATTTTTATTTATCATTATCGTATCTTTATTTGCTTTTATTTTTCATAGGCCAATATATATATATATATATAATCTCTACAAATAAGTGATTTTGCTATACAAGTCTTACAAGTCCTCTAATTGATATTACGCTCAAACGTGCTTGTTATGCACATATGTTTCACGCGCCTCTAACAGATTTTTAATTTTTGAAAGGATTCCGTTTCCTTTTTCGAATTTCTTGCCTTCTTTTTCTCCTTCTTCATTTACGTGCTTTTCTCTCTCTGTTCTATTTCTTTGTTATTCTCGATTTCCATTGTTTTTTGACATCAATCTTTAAAATCGTTTTTGAAGATAATGGATAATTCAACTTTAGATTGTCAGATGAATCAGTGCGTGAACCTTGCCTGTGAAATTTGCTGTTAATTCTTCATTGTTTGAATTGAATCTAATGTACTAATTCTGATTAGAATTAATATAATCTTGTCCATTTTATATCAGACATTCGAGTATAGATCAGGAATATTTGGGTGTATTTTTATAAAATTTTGGGTGTATTTACAGTTTATGACTTTTCATCTGACGGAGGGTAAATTGTCTTATTCTTTTAGTTGAATTGTTGTAGTTTCTGTTTAGTTATGATTCATGAATCTGGTTTTTGTTATTTTTTTATGATGGTTTTATAGTTGTATTTGCATTCTATAGTTTATGCTTGTTTTAATATGGTATATTTTAGGTGTACTCTGCAGCCCTTCTGTGGTATATTTTGGGTGTATTTTGCAGCTCTTGTTGACTTTGGTGGATGATTTTAGTGTACACGTAACATAACTCATTTCTGTATCTGCAGCAAATTTGGGTGTAAAAACAAAGATATTTGGGTGTAAAAATGAAGATATTTGGGTGTATATGAAGATATTTGGGTGTAAAACAAAGATATTTGGGCGTATTTTTATTCTGATGAGTTCTGCCAGTAATTCAGAACTCTTTCTCTTCCTCTTCCTCTTCCTCATCTTCTGCTGCTTCTTCTTCTTCATCTTCTTATTTCATATTCTCATAATTCTTTTTAGGAGGAAAAAATCAAACAAAGAAGAAAAAATACATAATGTTGCAAAATCAAAAGAAGAAGGAGAAGAAATACGACGATGAAGATGAAACACACGAAGAAAAAGGAGGATAAACACAAAGAAGGAGGAGAAGAAGAAGGAAGAAGAGGAGGAGGAGGAGAAATGCGAAGAAAAATGACAGTTGTGGTTTTCATCGAGGAAGAAGAAGAAGAGTCGTTCATAATGGTGAGTAGCGCACTTTGGAAACAGGAAGTGGTTGAGTAACGTGCATGTATTTACTCTTGAATGTGGGAGTGTAATGCACGTGTGTTTTGTTGGACTTGTGCCAACTTGTAAGACTTGTAAGCTAAAAAAACTTGAATGTGTAGCATACCTGATATATATATATATATATATATATCAAAGCTCCTCTTAAACTCTGCTGACATCCATAGATAAACTAACCAATTTAGATCTTAAAACCGCTTCAACCTCCCTTCCCACTAAGAATAATCAACATCCCTACTTTGTCTTAGGTCAAGGAGAAAGGGCACACGAGCAACTTCATCAGGAGCCTCTTTTTGACCTTTTGTCAGCCCAACACTTTTTTTCATGGCATTTTCTTCCAATAAAAAAACTCGTCCTTCAAACAAACTTGAACTTTTGTCAAGTTCAACTACTCATTATCTTTGTTCTTTCAATACTTTTTCTATTGTTAACAATTTTTCAAATTGAGATTCATTTTTGAACACTTGGATCATTGATTCTGGTGCCACAGATCACATTGCATCAAATTTGTCTTGGTTTATTTTTTACACACAAATTTCTCCTATTATTGTTTATTTACCAAATGATTCTAAAATTACTGTTTCTTATAAAAGTATTGTTCAATTTTTACCATCTTTGGTTCTTCATAATGTTCTTTCTTTACCTCATTTCAACTTTAATATTATCTCCGTCTCAAAAATTACTTCAACACTCATATGTGAACTCACTTTTTCATCTTCTTCTTGCACTCTACAGAGCAACAATTTGGGAACGATTGATTTGGGCAGAATGAGAGAGGAATTATATGTCTTTGGACCCAATTTCGATAACTAACTGAAAAACCAATTTGACTTGTGTTTTTCCTTTTAAAGACTAATATAACTAAAAAAATCTTTTGTGAACTAATTTAAAAAATAAATAATCTTTTAGGAACTATAAAAAAAAAACAAAAAAAAATGGATGACTTACACACATTTGTAATCCATAATAAAAAAAAAAATTAGCGATTTACTTACAGTAACGATAATAATATCCCCTTCAAACACTT
>NC_029790.2:10216-14708 GCF_000816755.2 Arachis ipaensis | reverse complement strand
CGGTCCCTCTGTTGCTTTTTTTTTTTTCTCTATCTTCATCACACTTCAATCCTTTTCGCTTTTGTCTTTCTTTGTCCTTTGATTGTTAGCATAAATTAATTAATATTCTCCCTCTCTTGGCATCGAAAGTGTATTTGGTGTCAGCTAGTGTAGAAGAAATGTGAGAATGATCTTGTTTTAAGCCAGAGCCACCAGTGCCCCCAACTCAACAACTGACCTGACAGCCCTAGTGGAGTGCCACACATTCCAGCTACTTCTATCTAATGGGGTCCGAGCAAAATCGATTTCCTCAGCATGAAAGGGTAACTCTTTACTCTAGCGGATCGTTTTTATTTCTTTTGATCTTCGCGTATTTGATTTTAAGATCACGCTTTGTACTTTATTTGCGAGAGGTACAGTTTTTTTTTTTTTTTGTGGGTGTGGGGGGGGGGGGTTAGATCTGAGCTTCTCAGTATATAACCTAACTTCAATTTTGGTTTGTTCTAGATTGGGGATCCCTTCTTATGTTTGTTCATTACTGTTTTTACTTTAATAAGTCTGTTTCTTTCTCAGATCTCAGGTTAAACGAGGATATTGTATTTATTTTTCCCCTTCTAGCCTATTCTTAATGGTTCATTTCCATCCCCACGCACTCAGCTTGGAGAGATCTGAGGGCTAAATTATTAGTTTCCAAAGCTTCCACATTTTATCATCTTGTAGAAGCTTTGTAGAGAAATCCTTCCCCAAAAGAGAGTGAAGAACGGTGTACTTTAAATCCTTTGATGCTTTTTTCTCCCCCTCGAAATCTGCATTGCTAGTATCACACGCACTTGTCTTTTTGTCTTGTATTATTTGTTTATTTATATATATATTTTTTATGCCTAGTTTATATTTAGCAGCATAAGTTTGTTGTTAATGAACATCTATATCACATTTGCGGGAGCTGTCCGAAGAAAGGGTTTATAATTTTATTAATCCAGAGAGTCCAATGAATAGGAAGGGACCTTTGGAAACATATCATTCCTTCCAACCACAGGCACTAAAGAACTGCAAGAACTGGTACAGCCATACAAATTACAATCATAGCTTCTAGGTGTGAGGATGCACCCAGTGTTCACCAAAAATCCTGAAAAAGTTTCCACAAGAAAGTTTCTGCCTGACAATGCAGGTATAGATTCACTAAATGATGAACATGAAGAGAACTGTGTGAAGATGAAACTTAGAGAGGTTGAGATTACAAATGGTTTGTGAAGAAGAGACTTCTGATTATTTGGAGTGTGGGTTAAAACTGGGGAAAAGAAAAAAAGAAAATACACAAAAAATCTGAAGGCCAGATTGTCTTGTATATACTGAGGGTGAGATTACTAGAATCAGGTAGCTGAAGGGACACTAGTTCGTTTAACTTTGCAATGTATTATAGGATGTTAATTTAGTAATTTCTTTAACAGTGAAATGATATTTTGAAAATAGACAAGAAGTTGAGTCTTAAAGGGACCAAATGCCAACATTAATCATGGAAAGATACAGACACATCAAGAATTCAAGATAGTCGTTCCAAGACTTATGTATGCTAATTTTGTCCATCATATTGTAAAATAGCCATTGATTTAAGGATCAAGTTGATGTCCAAATATGCATTTGAGATTAGATTGATTTCCATGTTAAAGAAGGGACAAAGTTGATATTTAAAATTCTAACTGAACATTTGAACTAGATATTCCTTATTTAATTGGAGGATTTAGTTTGTGCATTTAAGTATACTAGAACATAAGTTGTGATTACTAAGGTTGTGTTTCGTAGGGAGATAGAGACTGGTTGATTGAGACTAAATTAAGTTTATGTATTATGTTTAGTGTAAAGTGTACAAGATTGAGTTATGTCTTAAAATCATATTTGGTTCAAGATAAATATGGAGATGAAATAAGAATATTTACTAAAATATATTTCATTATTAAAGAAAATGTTAAAGTTTCAATATATGTTTCCAGAAATTTCAATCCCATATGTCTCCATTTTCTTGAGGTATTGAAGAGACTAAAATTTTGTGCCCTAGGACTAATTTTTAGTTCTAGTCTCTGGCCACCAAATACAATATTGAGTCCCATTTCCAGTCTTTGGAAACAAACACTACTTAAATGTATGCGTAAGCTTCAATTAGCACATGTTGACATTGAGAGACAGAGATTCTTGAAAAAAAAAAACACATTTTTGCATTTGTGTACTTGAAATCAAATCAATTCGTCCTAACTATCATATAAAATTATATGATTAGGAATTATGGAGAATGCAATTGGTTGAATCAATTCATTTGTCATCATAATGTGGTTGCAAACATGAGATTAAATAAAAAATCAATTCATTTTCATTTTTAGTTGTTCCAAATGCACTCTAATGGTTAAAAAAAATGGAAATTCTAAAATATGGTTGTCTATATTGAGATCTTCCCATTATTGATCTCTTCTTTCTTGAATCCTAAGTATATTGCTTGACTTTTATTGACAGCGAAAGAGATGGGGTGGATGTTGGGGTGCATTTTCATGTTTTGGTTCACAGAAAGGCGGCAAGCGCATTGTACCTGCATCTCGCATTCCGGAGAGTAATGTATCAGCCACTCAACCCAATGGCCCTCAAGTTGTGGGGTTGCCCAATCAAGCCACGGGACTCGCTCCTTCTCTTTTAGCTCCGCCTTCATCACCAGCATCGTTCACACATTCTGCCCTTCCTTCAACTGCACAGTCACCTAGTTGTTTCTTGTCATTATCTGCTAATTCACCTGGTGGTCCTTCATCCACAATGTTTGCTACTGGACCATATGCTCATGAAACACAACTGGTTTCTCCTCCAGTCTTCTCTAATTTCACTACTGAGCCATCTACTGCTCCTCTGACTCCGCCACCGGAGTTGGCTCACTTGACAACTCCCTCTTCCCCGGATGTTCCTTTTGCTCATTTTCTATCGTCTGCAGTGGATCTAAAAAATGGTGCTAAAAGTAACTATGTCACAGCAAATGATCTTCAAGCTACTTATTCATTCTACCCTGGAAGTCCTGCCAGTAGCCTTAAATCTCCAATCTCAAGGAACTCTGGTGAGTGTTTATCATCATCTTTTCCTGAACGTGAGTTCCGCCCGCAGTGGGATCCATCACTATCTCCTGAGAATGGAAAATATCAAAGGACTGCATCTGGGAGGTTGTCTGGCCATGACACTAATGGTGTCACAATGGCATCCCAAGATACAAATTTCTTTTGCCCTGCTACCTATGCACAATTCTATTTAGACCAAAATCCTCCATTTCCTCATACTGGTGGGAGGTTAAGTGTTTCCAAAGATTCAGATGTTCAATCTACTGGTGGGAATGGACATCAAAGTAGGCATGCTAGAAGTCCTAAGCAAGATGTGGAAGAAATAGAAGCTTACAGAGCATCCTTTGGTTTCAGTGCAGATGAGATCATTACTACCACTCAGTATGTGGAGATTTCTGATGTAACAGAGGACTCATTTACCATGATGCCTTTCACCACCGGTAAGTCAACAATGGAAGAAAGCATAGAACATGCATTGATGAAAGAAGGAATCAAAGCTCAAGAGACACAAGTGCCATTTCAGAGTCTGAAAAGCCTTAGGTTAGATGCAAGTCCTGATATCAAGGAAGCACGTAATCAGATCACAGTATGTCAAGGATACAAAGGTATGCTGTAATATTTCCTGGTCCAGAATTTGATCTGTTTGCGTACATCTCGAGAAATCATCAAAAATGGAAAAAAGGATATAGAGCATATTACTTATAGATTAATTATGATATGATTTGGTTCGCCTCAGTATCTAAAGCCTTGCTTGGCTGTATTTATGATTAATAATCATGTTTTTACATTCAGGTGGTAAAATATTATATCTGGATTGTCATAAAAGACCATAAAAGATGGATGGTGATTGTGTTAGAATGCATTTAGCTCAGTAGGATGTGCCATCTTTGTTTCAACCTTTTTCATGCTTATTTTTTTATCTACCTGTAATCAAATGTTTCTTTCTTGCAAATTTCAGATCAAATATCGCACGAGCATTGTAACAGCAGCTCTGGGTTAAGTACACCGGATAACCATGTTGTCATGGATGACGAGGACATATTCTCGAAATTGGGATCATCCAGAATTTCCAGGAAATATCAGATGGGGTTATCATGCTCTGATGCAGAGGTTGACTATAGGAGGGGAGGAAGCTTACGAGAAAGAAAGGGAAAAATGTGATTTGGCATGACTAAGGATTAAAGCAGTTTCTTTGTTATCTGTGTATTAATTTAATTTGCAGCTTCCTTATAAAAAAATGAAAAAAAAAAAAAAAAAACTCTTGGAGTTCTCTTATAGATGGAATGGTCTAACCTAGATCTAACCGATTCTGTCCCTCGGGTTTGCCAAGATCTTACTGATGAATGAATGTAGTCTCTTAATTTCCCTCGAGCAAGTCTGAGTTCGTGTTAAGCAAATGGAGTTTAAATTAAAAATAGGTGTATGCTGTA
>NC_029790.2:9875-10191 GCF_000816755.2 Arachis ipaensis | reverse complement strand
TAGTGTAGGACTATAGACTTTAGAGAAGTTGTTTACAGAAATAATTGGTTAGTTTTTGTTTGATTGAATATCCAAATTAGTCCTTAAAAAATTTTGGATCAAATATTTTAGTCTCCAACAAATTTTTATTTTTTAAAAGTCCTCAAGAATTATTTTAGTCGGACAGATTAGTTTTTGGATCGCCTTTAATTAAATTTTAATGTGTATTGAATAAATAAGTCTCTAAAATTTTTTATTATAGGACAAGTTTCAAAATATATAATTATAAGTCAAATGTTTTTTCTTCAAAACAATAGAACAATTAATTTGTCCAATA
>NC_029790.2:0-9800 GCF_000816755.2 Arachis ipaensis | reverse complement strand
TTTTGGAATTGGAAATTTTTTTAAATAAATAAAATAAATATTTTATTTATCGAAATAGATAATTTGTAGCATTTTTACCAAAATGCATCTTATGTAAGACATAATAGAAAACGTGTATATTTCGTTTATAGTGTGTAAACGAAATATGTGTAGTATTAATTTGTTTATACTGTAAATGAGATACATGAATAATTATGATGAGTACAGTATAAACGAGATATTTAATGACAAATTTTCAGTAGCTATAAAAGGATGTATAACCCTTTGTATTGTTCACACACATTTCACTACTCCTCTATTTTTTCTTTCGAAAATAAATCAAAATGTCCAGTAGTATTGGATATTTGGTTGTAAGTGTGTATCCCAATTGGCAACTGCCATATGAAAACCAGTGATAATAGAGTGATATTTGAGTGTAAAAATCTCATTCTGTTATGTACTCAGCGAGTAAGTTCTTTGTTCGAGCTGAATAGTCCGATATTGAGTAGTGTTGGTGGTAGCAAGAGAAAAGAGATCGGAAGGCTGGGGTATATGATGCTAGCACAGATGGGAAATGGAGTTTTTCGGTTTCGTCTGTTTTGGCTCAATGGTGACGAGCATGTGCGCCTAATTTAGGGTTTTCTAGCATTATCTAGGGTATTTTAGTATTTTCTAAGATTTTTTCTAGGGTTTTTAGGATTATCTAGGGTTTTCCTAGGGTTATCTAGGATTTTTCTAGGGTTTTCAGGGTTTCTTACGGCTTTCTAGGGTTTTCTAGAGTTTTTTAGAATTTCTAAGATTTTCTAGGGTTTTATAGGATTTTTTTATGGTTTTCTAAGGTTTTCTAGGATTTCTCTAGTATTTTCTAACGTTTTCTAGGGTTTCTTAGGATTTTTTTAGGGTTTTTCAGGATTCTCTAGGTTTTTCTAAGGTTTTATAGGATTTTTCAAGGTATTTTAGTATTTTCTAGGGTATTTTAGTATGTTCTAGGGTTTTTTTTAGGGTTTTTCTAGGGTTTTCTGTGTTATCTAGGATTTTTTAGATTTTTTTTAGGGTTTTCTAAGATTTTTCTTGAGTTTTCTAAGGTTTTCCAGGGTTTTTTAGGAATTTTCAAAGTTTTTCTAGGATTTTTTAGGATTTTCTTGGATTTTTGAAGGTTTTCTAGATTTTTTTTGTGATTTTTTTTTGGGATTTTTTGGGTTTTCTAGGCTTTTCTTGGATATTTTAGGATTTTTTAGGATTTTTTTAGGGATTTTCTAGGCTTTTTTTAAGATTTTCTAGGGTTTTCTAGGGGTTATCTAGGGTTTTCTAGTGTGTTTCTAAGGTTTTCTAGGATTTTTTAAGGTTTTCTAGAGGTTTTTCAGGATTTTCAAGGGTTATTTAGGGTTTTTCTAGGCTTTTCTGGAGTTTTTAGGGTTTCCTAGAGTTTTTAGGGTTTTCTAGCGCTTCCTAAGTTTTTCTAGGATTTTTTCGCATTTTCTAGGTTTTTAGGATTTTCTAGTTTTTCCTAGGATTTTTAGGGTTTTCTAAGGGTTCCTAAGATTTTCTAGGTTTTTCTAGCATTTTGTAGGATTTTCTAGGATTTTTTAGGGCTTTTAGGGTTTCCTAGGATTCTCTATGGTCTCCTAGGATTCTTCTAGGATTTTCTAGGGTATTTCTAGGGTTTTTAAGGATTTTTTTAGGATTTTTTAGGATTTTTTAGGATTTTCTAGATTTCTCTAGGGTTTTCTAGGTTTTTTAGCATTTTTCTAGGGTTTTTTAGAGTTTTCTATTGTTTTCCAGCGTCTTTTAGATTTTTTCAAAGGTTTTTAGGGTTTTTTAGAGTTTTCTAGGGTTCTCTAGAGTTTTTAGAGTTATCTTGGGTTTTATAAGATTTTTCTATGGTTTTTTAGAGGTTTTTAGGTTATTCTAGGGTTTTCTAGGATTTTTAGAATTTTGCTAACGTTTTCTAGGATTTTCTAGGGTTATTCAATGGTTTTCTAGAAATTTTTAGGATTTTCTAGGGTTTCCTAAGATTTTCTAGGGTTTTTTAGGGTTTTCTTGAGTTTTTTAGGGTTTTCTACTATTTTTAGGGCTTTTTAGGGTTTTCTAGAGTTTCTAAGGGTTTTTCTAGGATTTTCTAGGATTTTGTATGGTTTTCTAGGGTTATCAAAGGTTTTCTAAGATTTTTTAGGGTTTTCTAGGGTTTGATTTTTCTAGGTTTTTCTAGGATTTTCTAGGTTTTTCTAGGATTTTTAGGGTTTTCTAGGAGTTTTCAGGGTTTTTAAAGGTTTCCAAGGGTTTTTCTATGGTTTTCTAGGATTTTCTAGAGTTTTCTAGGATTTCCAAGGATTTTCTAGGGTTTCTTAGGGTTTTTTGGGTTTTCCTAAGATTTTTCTAAGGTTTTCTAGGGTTTTCTAGGATTTTTAGGGTTTTCTTGGGTTTCCTTGGGTTTTCCTAGGGTTTTCTGGGATTTACTAGGGTTTTTAAGGGGTTTCTAGAGTTTTTCTAGGATTTTTTAGGGTTTCTAGCATTTTTCTAAGATTTTCAAGGGTATTCTAGAGTCTTCTAGGGTTTTCCAAGTTTTTTCTATGGTTTTCTAGGGTTTTTAAGATTTTCTAAAGTTTTCTAGAGTTCTCTAGGTTTTTTCTAGGCTTTTCTAGGATTTTTAAGTTTTTTTAGAGTTTTCTAGGGTTTTCCAGGGTTTTTAGGGTTTTCTAGGGTTTTTTAGGATTTTCTAGATATTTTAAGATTTTTCTAGAATTTTTTAGGGTTCTCTAAGGTTTTCTAGGATTACCTAGGGGTTTTCTAGGTTTTTCTAGGGTTTTCTAGAGTTATGTAGGGTTTTCTATGGTTTTTCTAGGGTTTTTTTTACAGTTTTTTAGGTTTTTTAGGATTTTCTAGAGTTTTCTAGATTTTTCTAGGATTTTCTAGTATTTTTTTAAGGGTTTTATAGGATTTTTTAGGGTTTTCTAGAATTTTTAAGGATTTTCTAGGGGTTTCTAGGATTTTCTAGGGTTGTTTTTTGGGTTTTCAAGGATTTCGTAAGGTTTTCTACAGTTTTCTAGGGTTTTTTAAGGGTTTCTAGGATATCCTAGTGTATTTTAGTGTTTTCAAGTATTTTCTAGAATTTTCGAGGGTTTTCTAGGATTCTCTAGGGTTTTTTAGGGTTTTCAAGGGCTTTCTAGATTTTCTAGGGTTTTCCAAGGTTTTTATGGCTTTTCAAAGTTTTTCTAGAGTTTTCTAGGTTTTTTAGGATTTTCTAGGGATTTTAGGATTTTCTAGGGTTTTTAAGGATTTTCTACGATTTTCTAGGGTTTTTCTAGAATTTTCTAAGATTTTCTAGATTTTTCTAGGTTTTTCTAAGATTTTTAGGGGTTTTCTAGGGTTTTCTCAGGTTTTGTAGGGTTTTCTAAGATTTTCTAGGGTTTATCTATGATTATCTAGGGTTTTCTAGGGTTTGCTAGGGTTTTCTAGGGTTTTTAGGGGTTTTCAGATTTTTTTTAGATTTTCTAGGGTTTTAGGTGTTTTTAGGGTTTTTTTAGATTTTCTAAAGTTTCCTAGGGTTTTTTCAGGGTTTCCTAGGGGTTTTCCAAGGTTTCCTAGGGTTTTGTATGGTTTTCTAGGGTTATCCAAGGTTTCCTAGTGTTTTTTAGGGTTTTCTAGGTTTTTCTTGGGTTTTTAGAGTTTTTCTAGCTTTTTCTAGGGTGTTTCTAGGATTTTCTAGGGTTATCTAGAATTTTCTAGGATTTTTTTAGAGTTTTGGGTTTTCAGGGTATTTTAGTATTTTTCTAGGATTTTCTAGGGTTTTCTAGGATTTTCTAGGGTTTTTTAGAATTTTTTAGGATTTTTCAGGATTTTCTAAGATTTTTTAGGATTTTTCTCGTATTTTCTACAATTTTTTAGGATTTTTCTAGGATTTTCTAGGGTTTTTCTATGGTTTTCTAGGATTTTTTTGGATTTTCTAAGGTTTTTTAGGGTTTCTTGTGTTTCCTAGATTTTTCTTGGATTTTCTGGTATTTTTCTTGGATTTTTTTAGGGTTTTCTAGGGTTTCCTAGAATTTTTAGGGTTTTCTACAGTTTTCTAGGATTTTCTAGGTTTTTCTAGGGTTTTCTAGTGTTCTCTAGGGTTCTTCTATGGTTTTCTAGGGTTTTTAGGATTTTCTAGGATTTTCTAAAGTTTTTCTAGGATTTTCTAAGGTTTTCTAGAATTTTTTAGGGTGTTCTACGGTCTTCTTGGATTTTTCGGGATTTTCTAGGGTTTCTTACGGTTTTTTAGGATTTCAAGGGTTTTCTAGGTTTTTCTATGGTTTTTTCTGGGTTTTCTAGGGTTTTCTAGGTTTTCCTAGGATTTTCTAGGGTTATTTAGGGTTTTCTTAGGGTTTTCTGAGATTTTCTAAGGTTTTTTAGGATTTTCTCGGGTTTTTCTAGGTTTTTTTTGTTTTCTGGGTTATCTAGGGTTTTCTAGATTTTTTTAGGATTTTCTAGTATTTTCAAGGTTTCATTAGAGTTGTCTAGAGTTTTCTAGGGTTTTTCTATGATTTTCTAGGATTTTTTAGGGTTTTCTTGTGTTTTCTAGGGTTTTCCAAAGATTTTTCAGGTTTTACATAGTTTTTCTAGAGTTTTCAAGAGTTTTTTCTCGAGTTTTTTAGGGTTTTCTAGGGATTTTTAGGTTTTTCTTGGTGTTTTGTGTTTTCTAGGATTCTCTAGGATTTTTCAGGGTTTTCTAGGGTTTCCTAGGATTTTTCTATGATCTTTTAGGATTTTCTAGATTTTTCTAAGGTTTTCTAGGGTTTACTTGGATTTTCTACGATTTTCTAGGATTTTCTAGGATTTTTTAGAGTTTTCTAGGATTTTCTAGGATTTTTTAGGATTTTCTAAGGTTTTGTAAGATTTTCTAGGATTCTTCTAGTGTTTTCTAGTGTTTTCTAGGGTTTCTTAGGATTTTCTATGGTTTTTTATGGTTTTTCTAAGGTTTTCTAGACTTTTCTCGGGGTTTTCAGGGTTTTGTAGGGCTTCCTAGGGTTTTTCTAGGGTTTTCTAGGTTTTTCTAGAGTTTTTCTAGGATTTTCTTGGGTTTTTAGGATTTTCTAGGATTTCTTAGGGTTTCCTAAGGTTTTCTAGGGTTTTATAGGGGTTTTTTAGGATTGTCTATGGTTTTTCTAAGGTTTTTCTGGGTTATCTAGAATTTTCTAGGATTTTTTACGGTTTTCTAGTGTTATATAGGATTTTCTACGGTTTTCTCGGGTTCCTTAGGTTTTTTTAGGATTTTCTAGGGTTTTCTAGAGTTTTCTAGGATTTTTTAGTATTTTCAATGGTTTTCTAGGATTTTTTAGGATTTTCTAGGTTTTTCTAATTTTTTTTTGTGTTTTCTAGATATTTTTTTGTGTTTTCTAGGGTTTTTCAGGATTTTTCTAGGGTTTTTCTAGAGTTTTCTATGGTTTTATAGGATTTTTCTAGGATTATCTATGGTTTTCAAGGGTTTTTAGAATTTTTTAGGGTTTTCTAGGATTTTCTAAGGTTCTCTAGGATTTTCTAGGATTTTTTAGAATTTCTTAGGATTTTCTAAGGTTTTCTAGGATTCTTCTAGTGTTTTTTAGTGTTTTCTAGGGTTTCTTAGGGTTTTTCTATAGTTTTCTAGAGTTTTTCTGAGATTTTCTAGGGGTTTTCAGGGTTTTGTAGGGTTTCCTATGATTTTTCTAGATTTTTATAGGTTTTTAGGGTTTTTTAGGATCTTCTAGGGTTTTTCTAGGGTTCTCTAGGGTTATCTAGAATTTTCTAGAGTTTTTAGAGTTTTCAAGGGTTTTTCAAGGATTTTCAAGGATTTTCTAGATTTTTCTATGGTTTTTTAGTATTTTCTAGGGGGTTTTAGGGTTTTCTAGGGTTTACTAGTATTTTTCAGGGTTTTTTAGGGTTTCCTAAGATTTTTCTAGAATTTTCAAGGGTTTTATAGGGTTTTCTAGGATTTTTCTATGGTTTTTCTAATATTTTCTAGGGTTTTTTAGGGTTTTCTAGGATTTTTCTATGGTTTTCTAGGGTTTTTAGCTTTTTCTAGGGGTTTTAGAGTGTTCTAAGGTTTTCTAGAGTTTTCTAGGGGTTTTCAGGATTTTCTAAGATTTTTCTAGTATTTTCTAGAATTTTTTAGGGTTTTTCTAGGGTTTCTTAGGTATTTTCTAGGGTTTTTTAGGATTTTTCTAGGTTTTTTTAGGCTTATCTAGAATTTTCTAAGGTTTGTCTAGGGTCTTTCTATGGTTTTCTAGAATTTTCTTGGGTTTTCTAGGATTTTCTAAGATTTTCTAATGTTTTCTATTATTTTTTATGATTTTTTAGGTTTTCTAGATTTTTTTTGGATTTTCTTGAATTTTTCTATAATTTTTCTAGGATTTTCTAGGGTTTTTTAGGGTTTTGTACGGTTTTCTAGGATTTTTGAGTGTTTCCTAAGATTTTTAGGATTTTCTAGGGTTTTCTAGAGTTATGTATAATTTTCTAGAGTTATGTATAGTCTTCTATAGTTTTCACGGATACACAAGGAAAAGGAAGTCACATGAGTCTTGAATTTTGTGCATTGGAAAAAAGCAACTCAACATGCATTGGGCACGAAGAAGCATGCTCCCCATGCTATGACCAACCATCAAAACCACTCCCCCACCATAAATATGACGTTAAAACACTCCAACAACAACCATCAAACTTCACTTTGTCCTCACTCCTATATATACCATTACCCATCACCACACATCAACCGAAATCACACTCACCTTTTGTACATCTGTGTTTCACAAATTTTGGCTTTGATCTTAAGAATTGCTAAGCAAGACTCATGATGCACCATTTCCCATAGCCTACCCGAACCATCTCCCCTTCACACCCCTTCACAATCATTTTCAAGCTTGCATTTCTTACCTTGTGGACCTATCCTTCTTATCTTCCTTCGTAACCGTTCCTATGCTTGAGGACAAGCATTCTTCTAAGTTTGGTGTTGGTTGGAAGATCCGACCCTTGCAACTGAACCTCAATGGCTTCATCATCAAGAGCTAGGAAGGGAAAGGACAAGCAACCCATAGAAGATGAAGAACAAAACACATTTGATAGAAGAAGATTCAAATCCAAACACAATGAGCGCATCTTTAGTTGGATGGCAGAAAAAGACGTTGTCCCGGAGTTACCTTTCAAGCTAAGAAGGGAGGAATACTCTGAGATACAAAAAATAATTAGAAAGAGGGGATGGGAGCTTCTCTGTAACCAACCTCAAGAAGTGAGCATGGTTCTCATCCATGAGTTCTACACCAATGTAATAAGAGAATTTGATGATGAAGAGCCGTACATGAGCTATGTAAGAGGGGTGACTGTTGACTTTAGTCCAAACACCATCAATAGGGTTCTAAAGATCAAACCAAAACGGTTCAAACAAGCCAGCTATGAGAAAAAGGTTGAAAATGATCCAAGATATGTGGATGTGCTAAGTGACTTGTGTAGAGTAGGCACGGATTGGGTGTTGGATTCACAAAAACAACCACTCAAACTCAGGAGAGGCGATCTCATACCTCAAGCAAAAGGATGGCATGACATAGTGAGGAGATCATTAATTCCTACTTCAAATAATTCTGAAGTGACAGCAAATAGAGCAATAATAATCCACTGCATAATGAAAGGAGGGGAGATCAATGTGGGAGAAATCATAGCCAAAAACATCATTGACATAGCCGAGAAGGTCAAGCAAGACAGCTGGCTAGGATATCCCAGTACGATTCTGCGCTTATGTGAAGAAGCTGGAGTGCCTCTGGAAGAATTTGACGAAACTGACATAGTATCTATTGGAAAGGCTCTCACCAAGGAAAGACTAGAATTTGTCACCACGACCCAATTGGAGAGGCAACCTTTAGCAAGAAAAAAGAAAAGGAAAGAAGCAAGACAGGAGGAGGAGCCTCAAGAAATGGAAGAAACCAATACCTTGAACATGAATCAACTCCAAGCCGCTTTGGAAGGAATTTGGGGTTTGGGGTTTGGGGTTCAGGGTTCAGGGTTCAGGGTTTGGGGTTCAGGGTTCATGGTTTAGGGGTTAGGGTTTAGGGTTTAGGGTTTAGGGTTTAGGGTTTAGGGTTTAGGGTTTAGGGGTTAGGGGTTAGGGCTTAGGGTTTAGGGGTTAGGGCTTAGGGCTTAGGGCTTAGGGCTTAGGGCTTAGGGCTTAGGGCTTAGGGCTTAGGGCTTATGGCTTAGGGCTCAGGGTTCAGGGTTCAGGGTTCAGGGTTCAGGGTTCAGGGTCTAGGGTCTAGGGTTCAGGGTCTAGGGTCTAGGGTCTAGGGTCTAGGGTTCAGGGTCTAGGGTCTAGGGTCTAGGGTCTAGGGTCTGGGGTCTGGGGTCTGGGGTCTGGGGTCTGGGGTCTAGGGTCTAGGGTCTAGGGTCTAGGGTTTTAGGGTTTTAGGGTCTGGGGTCTAGGGTCTGGGGTCTAGGGTCTGGGGTTTAGGGTTTTAGGGGTTTAGGGTTTAGGGTTAGGGGTTTAGGGGTTTAAGGTTTAGGGGTTTAGGGTTTTAGGGCTTAGGGCTTAGGGCTTAGGGCTTAGGGCTTAGGGCTTAGGGCTTAGGGTTTAGGGTTTATGGTTGAGGGTTTAGGGTTGAGGGTTTAGGGTTGAGGGTTGAGGGTTGAGGGTTTAGGGTTGAGGGTTGAGGGTTGAGGGTTTAGGGTTGATGGTTGAGGGTTTAGGGTTTAGGGTTGATGGTTGATGGTTTAGGGTTTAGGGCTTAGGGCTTAGGGTTGAGGGCTTAGGTCTTAGGGCTTAGGGCTTAGGGCTTAGGGCTTAGGGCTTAGGGCTTAGGGTCTAGGGCCTAGGGCTTAGGGCCTAGGGCCTAGGGCCTAGGGTCTAGGGTCTAGGGTTCAGGGTTCAGGGTCCAGGGTTCAGGGTTCAGGGTCCAGGGTCCAGGGTGGGCTCAGGGTTTAGGGTTTCAGGGTTCAGGGTTTAGGGCTCAGGGCTCAGGGTTGAGGGTTTAGGGTTTAGGGTTGAGGGTTCAGGGTTCAGGGTTCAGGGTTCAGGGTTCAGGGTTCAGGGTTCAGGGTTCAGGGTTCAGGGTTCAGGGTTCAGGGTTCAGGGTTCATGGTTCAGGGTTCAGGGTTCAGGGTTCAGGGTTCAGGGCTTAGGGCTTAGGGCTTAGGGCTTAGGGGTTAGGGGTTAGTGGTTAGGGGTTAGGGGTTAGGGGTGTAGGGTGTAGGGTGTAGGGTGTAGGGTGTAGGGTGTAGGGTGTAGGGTCTAGGGTCTAGGGTCTAGGGTCTAGGGTCTAGGGTCTAGGGTCTAGGGTCTAGGGTGTAGGGTCTAGGGTGTAGGGTCTAGGGTGTAGGGTCTAGGGTGTATGGTTTAGGGTTTAGGGTTTAGGGTTTAGGGTTTAGGGGTTAGGGTTTTGGGTTTAGGGTTTTGGGTTTTGGGGTTTTGGGTTTTGGGTTTGGGGTTTTGGGGTTTTGGGGTTTTGGGGTTTTGGGTTTGGGGTTTTGGGGTTTTGGGTTTGGGGTTTTGGGTTTAGGATTTATGGTTCAGGGTTCAGGGTTCAGGGTTTTAGGGTTCAGGGTTTAGGGTTCAGGGTTTCAGGGTTCAGGGTTCAGGGTTCAGGGCTTAGGGCTTAGGGCTTAGGGCTTAGGGCTTAGGGCTTAGGGCTTAGGGTTCAGGGTTCAGGGTTCAGGGTTCAGGGTTCAGGGTTCAGGGGTTCAGGGTTCAGGGTTTAGGGCTCAGGGCTCAGGGTTTAGGGTTTCAGGGTTCAGGGTTTAGGGCTCAGGGCTCAGGGTTGAGGGTTTAGGGTTTAGGGTTGAGGGTTCAGGGTTCAGGGTTGAGGGTTCAGGGTTCAGGGTTCAGGGTTCAG
>NC_029789.2:149882269-149900536 GCF_000816755.2 Arachis ipaensis | reverse complement strand
CTAAGCCCTAAGCCCTAAGCCCTAAGCCCTAAGCCCTAAGCCCTAAGCCCTAAGCCCTAAACCCTAAGCCCTAAACCCTAAGCCCTAAACCCTAAACCCTAAACCCTAAGCCCTAAGCCCTAAGCCCTAAACCCTAAACCCTAAGCCCTAAGCCCTAAGCCCTAAGCCCTAAACCCTAAACCCAAAACCCTAAACCCAAAACCCAAAACCCTAAACCCTAAGCCCTAAACCCTAAGCCCTAAACCCTAAACCCAAAACCCTAAACCCAAAGCCCAAAACCCTAAACCCAAAACCCTAAACCCTAAACCCTAAACCCTAAACCCTAAACCCTACCCTAGACCCTAGACCCTAGACCCTAGACCCTAGACCCTAGACCCTAGACCCTAGACCCTAGACCCTAGACCCTAGACCCTAGACCCTAGACCCTAGACCCTAAACCCTAGACCCTAGACCCTAGACCCTAGACCCTAAACCCTAAACCCTAAACCCTAAACCCTAAACCCTAAACCCTAAACCCTAAACCCTAAAAAACTTTAAAAACCCTAGAAAACCCTAAAAAAAACCCTCAAAAATCCTAGAAAATCCTAAAAATCCCTAGAAAAACCCTAAAAAACTTAGAAAACCCTAGAAAAACTCTAGAAAATCCTAGAAAAGCGTAGAAAACCCTAGAAAACCCTAAAAAACCCTAGAAAAACCCTAGAAAACCTTAGAAAATCCTAGAAAAACCCTCGAAAACCCTAGAAAAACCTAGAAAACCCTAGAAAAACCTTCGAAAATCCTAGAAAATCCTAAAAAACCCTAGAAAACCCTAGAAAATCCTAGAAAATCCTCGAAAACCATAGAAATCCCTAAAAAATCCTTGATACCCATAGAAAATACTAGAAAAACCCTAAAAAACCCTCGAAAACCCTAGAAAACCCTAGAAAATCCTAGAAAACCCTAGAAAATCCTAGAAAACCCTAGAAAATCCTAGAAAACCCTAGAAAATCCTAGAAAACCCTAGAAAATCCTAGAAAACCCTAGAAAATCCTAGAAAACCCTAGAAAATCCTAGAAAACCCTAGAAAATCCTAGAAAACCCTAGAAAATCCTAGAAAACCCTAGAAAATCCTAGAAAACCCTAGAAAATCCTAGAAAACCCTAGAAAATCCTAGAAAACCCTAGAAAATCCTAGAAAACCCTAGAAAATCCTAGAAAACCCTAGAAAATCCTAGAAAACCCTAGAAAATCCTAGAAAACCCTAGAAAATCCTAGAAAACCCTAGAAAATCCTAGAAAACCCTAGAAAATCCTAGAAAACCCTAGAAAATCCTAGAAAACCCTAGAAAATCCTAGAAAACCCTAGAAAATCCTAGAAAACCCTAGAAAATCCTAGAAAACCCTAGAAAATCCTAGAAAACCCTAGAAAATCCTAGAAAACCCTAGAAAATCCTAGAAAACCCTAGAAAATCCTAGAAAACCCTAGAAAATCCTAGAAAACCCTAGAAAATCCTAGAAAACCCTAGAAAATCCTAGAAAACCCTAGAAAATCCTAGAAAACCCTAGAAAATCCTAGAAAAACCCTCGAAAATCCTAGAAAATACTAGAAAAATCTTAAAAGACCCTCGAAAAATACTAGAAAACTTTAAAAACCCTAGAAAACCTTAGAAAACCTTCAAAATCCCTAGAAAACCCTAGAAAAACCCTAGAAAACCTAGAAAACCCTAGAAAATCCTAGAAAAACCCTAGAAAATCCTAGAAAAGCATAGAAAACCCTAGAAAACCCTAAAAAACCCTAGAAAAACCCTAGAAAACCGTAGAAAATCCTAGAAAAACCCTCGAAAACCATAGAAAACTCTAAAAAACTCTCGAAAATCCGAGAAAATACTAGAAAAAACCTAAAAAACCCTCGATAACCCTAGAAAAAGCCTAGAAAAACCTAGGAAACCGTAGAAAACCCTAGAAAAACCCTCGAAAACCCTAGAAAATCCTAGAAAACCTTAGGAAAACTTAGAAAAGCATAGGAAATCCTAGAAAACCCTCGAAAACCATAAAAAACACTAAAAAACCCCAGAAAATACTAGAAAAACCCTAAAAAACCCCTCGAAAACCCTAGAAAAACCCTAGAAAATCCTAGAAAACCCTAGAAAAACCCTCAAAAACCCTAGAAAATCCTAGAAAACCCTAGAAAATCCTAGAAAACCTAGAAAACCATAGAAATCCCTAAAAAACTCTCGAAAACCCTAGAAAACCCTAAGAAAACCATAGAAAATCCTATAAATCCAAAGAAAACCCTAGAAAACCTAGAAAAACCCTCGAAAATTCTAGAAAATCGTAGAAAACCATAGAAAACACAAGAAAACTCCTAGAAAAACCTAAAAAAACCCTCAGAAATTCTTAGAAAATCCTAAAAAAACCCTCAGAAATCCCTAGAAATCCCTAAAAAATTCAAGAAAATCATAGAAAATCCTTGAAAATCATAGAAAACCCAAGAAAAACTCTAGAAAACCCTAGAAAATCCTAGAAAAACCCTCGAAAACCATAATAAACCCTAAAAAACTCTTGAAAACTCTAGAAAACCATAAGAAAACCATAGAAAACCCTATAAATCCATAGAAAACCCTAGAAAACCCTAGAAAAACCCTAGAAAATCCTAGAAAAGCGTAGAAAACCCTAGAAAATTCCTAGAAAACCCTCATAAATCCCTAGAAAACCCTAAAAAACACTTGAAAATCCTAGAAAACCCAAGAAAACCCTAGAAAACCTTAGAAAATCCTAGAAAAATTCTCGAAAACCATAGAAAACCCTAAAAAACTCTCAAAAATCCTAGAAAAAACTAGAAAAATCCTGAAAAACCCTCGAAAACCCTAAAAAAACCCTCGACAACCCTAAAAACCCTAGAAAATTCTAGAAAACCCTAGAAAAACCCTAGAAAATCCTAGAAAACCCTAGAGAACCCTAGAAAATCCTAGAAAAATCCTAAAAAATCCTAGAAAAGCCTAGAAAACCAAAGAAAACTCCTAGAAAAACCTAGAAAATCCTAGAATACCCTCAGAAATCCCTAGAAAACCCAAAAAAACCTTAGAAAACCTTAGAAAATCCGAGAAAAACCCTCAAAAACCATAGAAAACCCTAAAAAACCCTCGAAAATCCTTGAAAATACTAGAAAAACCCTAAAAACCATCGAAAACCCTAGAAAAACCCTAGAAAACTTTAAAAAACCCTAGAAAACCATAGAAAAACCCTCGAAAACCCTAGAAAATCCTAGAAAACCCTAGAAAAACCTAGAAAACCTTAGAAAAACCGTAGAAAACCCTAAAAAATCCTAACAAACCCTAGAAAATCCTAGAAAAACCCTAGAAAACTTTAGAAAGTCCTAAAAAACCCTCAAAAACCATAGAAAACCCTAAAAAACTCTCGAAAATCCAAGACAATTCTAGAAAAACTAGAAAAAACCCTTGAAAACCCTATAAAAACCCTAAAAACTTTAAAAACCCTAGAAAACCCTAAAAAACCCCAAAAATCCTAGAAAATCCTAGAAAAACCCTAAAAACCTAGAAAACCCTAGAAAAACCCTAGAAAATCCTAGAAAAGCGTAGAAAACCCTAGAAAACACTAAAAAACCCTAGAAAAACCCTAGAAAACCTTAGAAAATCCTAGAAAAATCCTCGAAAACCCTAGAAAAACCTAGAAAACCCTAGAAACCCATAGAAAACCATAGAAAAACCCTAAAAAACCCTAGAAAATCCTAGAACACCCTAGAGAATCCTAGAAAACCCTCGAAAACCATAGAAATCCCTAAAAAACCCTTGAAAACCCTAGAAAATACTAGAAAAATCCTAAAAAACCCTTGAAAACCCTAGAAAAACTTGGAAAATCTTAGAAAACCCTAGAAAAACCCTCAAAAACCCTAGAAAATCCTAGAAAACACTAGAAAAACCTAGAAAAACCCTCGAAAACCATAGAAAACCCTAAAAAACTCTCGAAAACCCTAGAAAACCCTAAGAAAACTATAGAAAACCCTATAAATCCAAAGAAAACCCTAGAAAAACCCTCGAAAATCCTAGAAAATCGTAGAAAACCATAGAAAACACAAGAAAACTCCTAGAAAAACCTAAAAAACATTAGAAATCCCTAAAAAATCCAACAAAATCATAGAATATCCTTGAGAATCCTAGAAAACCCAAGAAAAACCTAGAAAAACCCTAGAAAATCTTAGGAAATCCTAAAAAAACCCTCGAAAACCATAGAAAACCCTAAAAAACCCTCGAAAATCCTAGAAATATTAGAAAAACCCTAAAAACCCTCGAAAACCCTAGAAAAACGCTAGAAAAACCTAGAAAACCCTAGAAAACCCTAGAGAAACCCTCGAAAACCCTAGAAAACCCTAGAAAATCTTAGAAAAACCCTAGAAAATCCTAGAAAAGCGTAGAAGCTCATAGAAAACCCTAGAAAACTCCTAGAAAATCCTAGAATACCCTCAGAAATCGCTAGAAAACCCTAGAAAACCCCTAGAAAATCTTAGAAAATCCGAGAAAAACCCTCGAAAACCATAGAAAACCCTAAAAAACCCTCGAAAATCCTAGAAAATACTAGAACAACTCTAAAAAACCCTCGAAAAATCCTAGAAAACTTTAAAAACCCTAGAAAACCTTAGAAAAACCCTCAAAAACCCTAGAAAACCCTAAAAAAACCCTAGAAAACCTAGAAAATCCTAGAAAAACCCTAGAAAATCCTAGAAAAGCGTAGAAAACCCTAGAAAATCCTAGAAAACCCTAAAAAACCCAAGAAAACCCCAGAAAAACCCTAGAAAACCGTAGAAAATCCTAGAAAAACCCTCGAAAATCATAGAAAACCCTAAAAAACTCTCGAAAATCCTAGAAATTACTAGAAAAATCCTCAAAAACCCTAGAAAAAGCCTAGAAAAACCTAGGAAACCCTAGAAAAACCCTCGAAAACCCTAGAAAATCCTAGAAAACCCTAGAAAAGCCTAGAGAATCCTAGAAAACCCTCGAAAACCATAGAAAACCCTAAAAAATCCCAGAAAATACTAGAAAAATCCTAAAAAACCCTCGAAAACCCTAGAAAAACCCTAAAAATCCTAGAAAACCTTAGAAAATCCTAGAAAATCCTAGAAAAACCATCGAAAACCATAGAAAACCCTAAAAACTCTCGAAAACCCTAGAAAACCCTAAAAAAATCCTCAAAAATGCTAGAAAATCGTAGAAAACCATAGAAAACACAAGCAAAATTCCTAGAAAAACCTAAAAAACCCTCAGAAATCCCTAGAAAACCTTAAAAAATCCTCAGAAATCTCTAGAAATCCCTAAAAATCCAAGAAAATCATAGAAAATCCTTGAAAACCATAGAAAACCCTAAAAAACCATCGAAAACCCTAGAAAACCCTAGAAAACCCTAGATAATACTAGAAAAACCCTCGAAAATCCTAGAAAGTCCTGGAAAACCCGAGAAAACCCTAGAAAAACCCTCGAAAACCCTAGAAAATCCTAGGAAATCCTAGAAAACCATAGAAAATCCTAGAAAAGACCTCGAAAACCATAGAAAACCCTAAAAAACTCGCGAAAACCATAGAAAACACTAAGAAAACCATCGAAAACCCTATAAATCCAAAGAAAACCCTACAAAATCCTAGAAAAACCCTCGAAAACCCTAGAAAACCCTAGAAAATCCTAGAAAAATCCTCAAAAACCATAGAAAACCCTAAGAAAACCATAGAAAACCCTATAAATCCATAGAAAACCCTAGAAAATCCTAGAAAATCCTAGAAAAACCCTAGAAAATCGTAGAAAACCATCAAAAATTCTAGAAAACCCCTAGAAAACCCTAGAAAATCCAAGAAAACGCTAAAAAACCCTCGAAAACTCTAGAAAAACCCTAGAAAACCTAAGAAAATACCAGAAAAACCCTAAAAAACCCTCGAAAACCCTAGAAAAACCCTCGAAAACTCTAGGAAATCCTAGAAAACCTTAGAAAAACCCTCGAAAACCATAGAAAACCCTATAAATCCATAGAAAACCTTGAAAATCCTAGAAAATCCTAGAAAACCCCTAGAAATCCTAGATAATCGTAGAAAACCATAGAGAACCCTACAAAACCCCTAGAAAATGCTAAAAAACTCAAGAAAACCCCAGATAACCCTAAAAAATTCTAGAAAACCCTAGAAAAGCCCAGAAAAACCCCAGAAAACCCTAGAAAATCCTAGAAAAACCCTCGAAAACCATAAAAAACCCTAAGAAAACCATAGAAAACTCTATAAATCCATAGAAAATCCTAGAAAATCCTAGAAAAACTCTAGAAAATCCTAGAGAATCGTAAAAAACCATAGAAAACCCTAGAAACCCCAAGAAAACCCTAGAAAATCCTAGAAAACCCCAGCAAAACCCCTGAAAATCCTAGAAAACCCTAGAAAATCCTAAAAAACCCTCGAAAACCATAGAAAACCATAGAAAAACCCTAGAAAACCCTAGAAAACAACTAGAAAAACCTAGAAAACCCAAGAATACCCTCAGAAATCTCTAGAAAACCCAAGAAAATCCTAGAAAATCCTAGAAAAACACTCGAAAACCATAGAAAACCCTAAAAAACCCTCGAAAACCCTAGAAAAACCCTAGAAAATCCCAGATAATACTAGAAAAACCCTAAAAAACCCTCGAAAATCTTAGAAAACCCTAGATAGTCCTAGAAAACCCCAGAAAACCCTAGAAAAACCCTCGAAAACCCTAGAAAACACTAGAAAATCCTAGAAAAATCCTCAAAAACCATAGAAAACCCTAAGAAAACAATAGAAAACCCTATAAATCCATAGAAAACCCAAAAAAATCCTAGAAAAACCCTAGAAAATCGTAGAAAACTATAGAAAATCCTAGAAAACCTCTAGAAAACCCTAGAAAACCCAAGAAAACCCTAAAAAACCCTCGAAAATCCTAGAAAAACCCTAGAAAATCCAAGAAAAACACTAAAAAAACCCTCGAAAACCCTAGAAAAATCCTAGAAAACCCTAGAAAATCCAAGAAAACCCTAGAAAACCCAAGAAAAAACCTCGAAAACTCTAGAGAATCCTAGAAAACCCTAAAAAAACCCTCGAAAACCATAGAAAACCTTTAAAATCCTAGAAAATCCTAGAAAAATCCTAAAAATCCTATATAATCGTAGAAAACCATAGAGAATCCTACAAAACCCCTAGAAAATCCTAGAAAACCTAAGAAAACCCCAGAAAACCCTAAGAAACCCTAGAAAACCCCAGAAAAACTCTAGAAAACCGTAGAAAATCCTAGAAAATCCTAGAAAAACCCTATAAATCCTTAGAAAACCCTAAGAAAACCCTATAAATCCCTAGAAAACCCTAAGAAAAACTTATAAATCCATAGAAAACCCTAAGAAAACCTTAGAACACCCTATAAATCCATAGAAAACCCTAGAAAATCCTAAAAAAACAATAGAAAATCCTAGAGAATCGTAGAAAACCATAGAAAACCCTAGAATACCCCTGGAAAACCCTAGAAACCCCAAGAAAACCCTAGAAAACCCTATAAATCCATAGAAAATCTTGAAAATCCTAGAAAATCTTAGAAAACCCCTGAAATCCTAGATAATCGTAGAAAACCATAGAGAACCCTACAAAACCCCTAGAAAACCCTAGAAAACCCAAGAAAACCCCAGAAAACCCTAAGAAACCCTAGAAAATCCTAGAAAACCCCAGAAAAACCCCAGAAAACCGTAGAAAATCCTAGAAAAACCCTATAAATCCTTAAAAAACCCTAAGAAAACCCTATAAATCCCTAGAAAACCCTAAGAAAACCTTATAAATCCATAGAAAACCCTAAGAAAACCTTAGAAAACCCTATAAATCCATAGAAAACCCTAGAAAATCCTAAAAAAACACTAAAAAATCCTAGAGAATCGTAGAAAACGATAGAAAACCTTAGAATACCCCTAGAAAACCCTAGAAACCCCAAGAAAACCCTAAAAAATCCCAGAAAAACCTCAGAAAATCCTAGAAAACCCTAGAAAATCCTAAAAAAGCCTCGAAAACCATAGAAAACCCTAAGAAAACTATAGAAAACCCTATAAATCCATAGAAAATTCTAGAAAAACCCTAGAAAATCCTAGAAAAACCTAGAAAACCCTAGAATACCCTCAGAAATCCCTAGAAAACCCAAGAAAATCCTAGAAAACCCTAGAAAAACACTCGAAAACCATAGATAATACTAGAAAAACCCTAAAAAATCCTCGAAAATCCTAGAAAACCCTAAAGAGTCCTAGAAAACCCCAGAAAACCTTAGAAAAACCCTCGAAAACCCTAGAAAATCCTAGAAAACCCTAGAAGATCCTAGAAAAGACCTCAAAAACCATAGAAAACCCTAAAAAACTCTCAAAAATCGTAGAAAACCCTAAGAAAATCATAGAAAACCCTATAAATCCAAAGAAAACCCTACAAAATCCTAGAAAAACCCTCGAAAACCATAGAAAACCCTCGAAAACCTTAGAAAACGCTAAAAAACCCTCGAAAAACCTAGAAAAACCATAGAAAACCCAAGAAAATACTAGAAAAACCCTAAAAAACCCTCGAAAACCCTAGCAAATCCTAGGAAATCATAGAAAACCCTAGAAAAACCCTCGAAAACTCTAGAAAATTCTAGAAAACCTTAGAAAAACCCTCGAAAACCATAGAAAACCCTATAAATCCATAGAAAACCTTGAAAATCCTAGAAAACCCCTAGAAAATCCTAGATAATCGTAGAAAACCATAGAGAACCCTACAAAACCCCTAAAAAACCCAAGAAAACCCCAGAAAACCCTAAAAAACCCCAGAAAATCCTAGAAAATCCTAGAAAAATCTTCAAAAACCATAGAAAACCCTAAGAAAACCTTAGAAAACCCTATAAATCCATAGAAAACCCTAGAAAATCCTAGAAAAACCCTAGAAAATCCTAGAGAATCGTAAAAAACAACAGAAAACCTTAAACCCTAAACCCTAGAAAATCCTAGAAAATCGTAGAAAACCATAGAAAACCCTAGAAAAACCTAAAAAACTCCTAGAAAAACCTAGAAAACCCTAGAATACCCCCAGAAATCCCTAGAAATCCCAAGAAAATCTTAGAAAACCCTAGAAAAACACATGAAAACCATAGAAAACCCTAAAAAATCATCGAAAACCCTAGTAAAACCCTAGATAATACTAGAAAAATCCTAAAAAACCCTCGAAAACCCTAGAAAGTCCTAGAAAACCCCAGAAAACCCTAGAAAAACCCTCGAAAACCCTAGAAAATCCTAGAAAAGACCTTGAAAACCATAAAAAACCTTAAAAACTCGCAAAAACTGTAGAAAACACTAAGAAAACCATCGAAAACCCTATAAATCCAAAGAAAACCCTACAAAATCCTAGAAAAACCCTCGAAAACCCTAGAAAACACTAGAAAATCTTAGAAAAATCCTCGAAAACCATAGAAAACCCTAAGAAAACCATAGAAAACCCTATAAATCCATAGAAAACCCTAGAAAATCCTAGAAAAACTATAGAAAATCGTAGAAAATCGTAGAAAACCATAGAAAATCCTAGAAAACCCCTAGAAAACCCTAGAAAACCCAAGAAAACGGTAAAAAACCCTCAAAAACTCTAGAAAAACCCTAGAAAACCCTCGAAAACTCTAGAAAAACCCTAAAAAACCCTCGAAAACCCTAGAAAAACCCTCGAAAACCATAGAAAACGCTATAAATCCATAGAAAACCATGAAAATCCTGGGAAATCCTAGAAAACACCTAGAAATCCTAGATAATCGTAGAAAACCTTAAAGAACCCTACAAAACCCCTAGAAAACCCTAAAAAACCCAAGAAAATCCCAGAAAATCCTAAAAAACCCTAGAAAACCCTAGAAAACCCCAGAAAAATCCCAAAAAACCCTAGAAAATCCTAGAAAATCCTAGAAAAACCTTCGAAAACCATAGAAAACCCTAAGAAAACCTTAGAAAACCCTATAAATACATAGAAAACTCTAGAAAATCTTAGAAAAACCTTAGAAAATCCTAGAGAATCGTAAAAAACCACAGAAAATCCTAGAATACCCCTAGAAAATCCTAGAAACCCCAAGAAAACCTAGAAAACCCTAGAAAAACCCCAGAAAATCCTAGAAAACCCTAGAAAATCCTAAAAAACCCTCGAAAACCATAGAAAACCCTAAGAAAACTATAGAAAACCCTATAAATCCATAGAAAACCATAGAAAAACCCTAGAAAATCCTAGAAAATCGTAGAAAACCATAGAAAACTCTAGAAAATTCTAGAAAACTCATAGAAAAACCTAGAAAACCCTAGAACACTCTCAGAAATCTCTAGAAAACCCAAGAAAATCCTAGAAAACCCTAGAAAAACACTCGAAAACCATAGAAAACCCTAAAAAACCCTCGAAAACCATAGAAAACCCCTAGAAAATCCTAGATGATACTAGAAAAACCTTAAAAAAACCCTCGAAAACCCTAGAAAACCCTAGATAGTCCTAGAAAATCTCAGAAAACCCTAGAAAAACCCTAGAAAACCCTAGATAATCCTAGAAAACCCTAGAAAATCCTAGAAAAGACGTCGAAAACCATAGAAAACCCTAAAAAACTCTCGAAAACCATAGAAAACCCTAAGAAAACACTATAAATCCAAAGAAAACCCTCGAAAACCATAGAAAACCCTAGAAAATCCTAGAAAAATCCTCGAAAACCATAGAAAACCCTAAGAAAACCATAGAAAACCCTATAAATCCATAGAAAACCCTAGAAAATCCTAGAAAATCTTAGAAAAACCCTAGAAAATCGTAGAAAATCATAGAAAACCATTGAAAATCCTAGAAAACAACTAGAAAACCCTAGAAAACCCAAGAAAACCCTAACTAGAAAACCTTAGAAAAACCCTCGAAAACTCTAGAGAATCCTAGAAAACCCTAGAAAAACCCTCGAAAACCATAGAAAACCCTATAAATCCATAGAAAACCTTGAAAATCCTAGAAAATCCTAGAAAAACCTTAGAAAATTCTAGATAATCGTAGAAAACCATAGAGAACCCTACAAAACCCCTAGAAAACCCTAGAAAACCCAAGAAAACCCCAGAAAACCCTAGAAAACCCCAGAAAAACCCCAGAAAACCCTAGAAAATCCAAGAAAAACCCACGAAAACCATAAAAAACCCTAAGAAAACCTTAGAAAACCCTATAAATCCATAGAAAACCCTAGAAAATCCTAGAAAAACCCTAGAAAATCCTAGAGAATCGTAGAAAACCATAGAAAACCCTAGAATACCCCTAGAAAACCTTAGAAACCCCAAGAAAATCCTAGAAAACCCCAGAAAAACCCCAGAAAATCCTAGAAAACCTTAGAAAATCCTAGAAAAATCTTAGAAAATCCAAGAAAATCGTAGAAAACCATAGAAAACCCTAAAAAACCCTAGAAAACTCCTAGAAAAACCTAGAAAACCCTAGAATACCCTCAGAAATCCCTAGAAAACCGAAGAAAATCCTAGAAAACTCTTGAAAAACATTCGAAAACCATAGAAAACCTTAAAAAACCCTCGAAAACCCTAGAAAACCCTAGAGAGTCCTAGAAAACCCTAGAAAAACCCTCGAAAATCCTAGAAAATCCTAGAAAATTCTAGAAAACCCTAGAAAATCCTAGAAAAGACCTAGAAAACCATTGAAAACCCTAAAAAACTCTCGAAAACCGTAGAAAACCCTAAGAAAACCATAGAAAACCAAAGAAAACCCTACAAAATACTAGAAAAACCCTCGAAAACCATAGAAAACCCTAAGAAAACCATAGAAAATCCTATAAATCCATAGAAAACCCTAGAGAATCCTAGAAAATTCTAGAAAAACCCTAGAAAATCCTAGAAAATCGTAGAAAAACCCCAGAAATCCCTAGAAAACCCTAGAAAATCCTAGAAAAACCCTCGAAAATCATAGAAAACCCTAAGAAAACCATAGAAAACCCTATAAATCCATAGAAAACCATAGAAAAACCCTAGAAAATCCTAGAAAATCGTAGCAAACCATCGAAAACCCTAGAAAAACCTAGAATACCCTCAGAAATCCCTGGAAAGCCCTAGAAAACCCAAGAAAATCCTAGAAAACCCAAGAAAATCCTAAAAAAATACTCGAAAACCATAAAAAACCCTCGAAAACCCTAGAAAAACCCTAGAAAATCATAGAAAATACTAGAAAAACCCTAAAAAACCCTCGACAACTCTAGAAAACCCTAGAAAACCAAAGAAAATCCTAGAAAACCCTCGAAAACCATAGAAAACCTTAAAAAACTCTCGAAAACCCTAGAAAACCCTAAGAAAACCATAGAAAACCCTAAGAAAACCATAGAAAACCCTATAAATCTAAAGAAAACCCTAGAAAATTCTAGAAAAACCCTCGAAAATCCTAGAAAATCATAGAAAACTATAGAAAACCCTAGAAAATCCTAGAAAACCCTTGAAAATCCTAGAAAACCCAAGAAGAACCCTAGAAAACACTAGAAAATCCTAGAAAAACTCTCGAAAACCATAGAAAACCTAAAAAAACTCTCGAAAACCCTAAGAAAACCGTAGAAAACCCTATAAATCCATAGAAAACCCTAGAAAACCCTAGAAAAACCCAAGAAAATCCTAGAAAAGCGTAGAAAACCGTAAAACATGCTAGAAAACCCTAGAAAACTCCTAAAAAAACCTAGAAAACCCTCAGAAATCCCTAGAAAACCCAAAAAAACCCAAGAAAATCTTCGAAAACCCTTAAAAATCCTAGAAAATCAAAGAAAACCCCAGAAAACCCTAAAAACCCTAGAAAACCCCAGAAAAACTCAGGAAAACCCTAAAAAACCCTAGAAAATCCTAGAAAAACCCTCGAAAACCATAGAAAACCCTAAGAAAACCATAGAATACCCTATAAATCCATAGAAAACTAGGGCTGCACACGGATCGGATATAGGCTAAAATTCTATCCGATCCGCACTGCTCCCATCGGATCGGATCGGATACCATATCCGCGTTTTTTTAGGTCGGATCGGATATCGGATATATCCGTGTAATAAAAGATTTGTTTTAAGGCCCTGTTTTTTTCTGTTTTTGAAAAAAATGTCCATAAATATCATAAAATTAAAAATTAAAAATAAAACAGCAACTTAGCAATTAAAAATTAAAAATACAATAATTTATGACAACACTTGGTAAAACAACACATCAAATCAATAATTTAACATACTAAAACAGCAACTCAACAATTCAGCACACTAAATCATACTAAAACAGCAATTCCAGCATACTAAAAACACTAAAACAGCAACTCAACAAGTTCCAATTGACACATCTCTTCCAGTCTTCCAATTGACACTATATCAGCAAGCATTCATTCCTATTAAGAAATAACAAGTGAGAAAAATTAGTAAAACATGTTAGAATAATAAATTATTATATACCAATACAGTACAAGCACCATTGAATACCTAAGATGGTTGATGAGATTGCATTCCACTTTGAACTTCAGGATCTCCGACACTAGTAACTCCAGAAAATTCTATTCAATTCAACAATAACAAAATATGTCATGGTATGTCAATGCTCTAAAATGAAAGACAAAAAATGAATAATAATTAATAAAATACAAATGAACTAATTCATTATATACCTGAATTTAACAGCGGCATCTCCTTCATCAAGCTCAACCAATATCTTAGCAGGCTTCAACCAATTTTGAGTGCAAATTAACGCCTCTATAGTGGTGGGACTCAAACAACTGCGATAAGGGTCAAGGACACGACCTCCCGTGCTAAAAACTGACTCAGATGCCACAGTAGAAACAGGAATGGCTAATATATCTCTAGCCATGCAAGAGAGAACACGATACCTCAAAGTCTTTCCTCTCCACCACCTCAATATATCAAATCCACTAAAATCTTCCGCCACTTCATCTTCCAATTAAACCTTTAAACCATATAAACCCTCAGTGCCATATCTGTTTACAGTTGAATAAACCATTTAAATTTACAGATTTTATTACATAATAACAATATAACACAATGATTCAAGTACTTTAAAATAAGCCATAACACTATATCAGTTTACAAATATTAATATTATTATCATTATAAGAACAAACAATGAAATCAAACCATATCCTTCATAGGGTCTATGGATAGAGACAGCAAATGGGAAATCACATGGTATTGTCTTCAAGGATTACTTAATTACTTGACATTTGAGATATGAATCCAACATTTTTCCCACCATCAGAAATAAAGTTTACAAATTACATCCCATATCTAATAACTAAATTGAAAATATTAGAATTCAGGCCACCATAGTTGACACCTTCAGAAAGAGACTTTACAAGGAATAAGTTAATAATTATGTAGCCAAAGTAATGCTTAATTTCTATCTTCCAAATTGGCTCAAAACATATCATTGGTTCTCTATTATCTGATGCAATACTTCTTCGATCTATTGATCATGAAATGAAGTTGGTTGCTCTTAAATAAAGGACTACATTTTGTGAAAATCACTAGTAATTTGAAGTCATGAAGTATTTTCCTAAAAATAGCCAACAATTTCATCAATTATTAAAATAATTTTAAAAAGAGAAAATAAAATAAAATTAATTTACCCATAATACCTGATCAGTTGAAGAGCCGAGAGCAAAAACGATGGAGAAGAAGGACGGCTGGTCTGACTCTGACAGATTCACGAAGCTGCTTGGAGAGAACAAGAAATGATGAACGCGACCGTGAGCGTTGGAGGAGGTGACCGCACTACTGGAGGAGACCACCGACCGTGAGCGCTGCGCTAGTGAAGAACGCGACATATGAAGAACGCCTATGGAGAACGACGCGACCGCCGTCCACCGCGTCGATGGAGGAGGCAACGACCGTGTAGCTGGAGCCTGGAAGAACAGTAAATAATGATCTTAGGAGACGGTGATGGACAGCGAACACTAGTGATAGAGCAAGGCAGAGCCGATCAGAGAGGAGAAGGAGAGCCAGAGTTTGAGAGTCTGAGTAAGTGAGTGAGGATCTGAGATTGAGAGGAGAGTCCAGAGTTCAGACTTCAGAGAGTGAAAAAGGTGAGGAGCGCCGTAATGAGGGATTTAGGGTTAGGTCACAACTCACAATAACATAACATTAGCTATTTATATGATGGGTCATGTGCGGATCTATGCGGATCTGCGGATCGGATCCGCGGGTATCACTGCCAAATCCGCGATCCGATCCTACCACAGTGCGGATCGGATCTGATCCGATCCGATGACTCTGCGGATCGGATAATATCCGCGAAATTCGGATCGGATGCGGATAATTACCGCGGATCTGCGGATATTATCCGATCCATGTGCAGCCCTATAGAAAACCCTATAAATCCATAGAAAACCTTGAAAATCTTAGAAAAATACTAGAAAATCCTAGATAATCGTAGAAAACCATCGAAAACCCTATAAAACCCTAAAAACCTAGAATACCCTCAGAAATCCCTAGAAAGCCCTAGAAAACCCAAGAAAATCCTAGAAAACCCAAGAAAATCCTAAAAAAACTACTCGAAAAGAATAGAAAACCCTAAAAAACCCTCGAAAACCCTAGAAAAACCCTAGAAAACCATAGAAAATACTAGAAAAACCCTAAAAAACCCTCGACAACTCTAGAAAATCCTAGAAAACCCTAGAAAATCCTAGAAAACCCTAAGAAAACCATAGAAAACCCTATAAATCTAAAGAAAACCCTAGAAAATCCTAGAAAAACCATCGAAAATCCTAGAAAATCATAGAAAACTATAGAAAACCCTAGAAAACCCTCAGAAATCTCTAAAAAACCCTAAAAAACCCAAGAAAATCATAGAAAACCCTTGAAAATCCTAGAAAACCCAAGAAGAACCCTAGAAAACACTAGAAAGTCCTAGAAAAACTCTCGAAAACCATAGAAAACCCAAAAAAAACTCTCGAAAACCCAAGAAAACCCTAAGAAAACCATAGAAAACCCTATAAATCCATAGAAAACCCAAGAAAACCCTAGAAAAACCCAAGAAAATCCTAGAAAAGCGTAGAAAACCATAAAACATGCTAGAAAACCCTAGAAAACTCCTAGAAAAACTTAGAAAACCCTCAGAAATTCCTAGAAAACTCTAAAAAACCCAAGAAAATCTTCGAAAACCCTTAAAAATTCTAGAAAATCCAAGAAAACCCCAGAAAACCCTAAAAAACCCTAGAAAGCCCTAAAAAACCCCAAAAAAACTCAGAAAAACCCTAAAAAACCCTAAAAAATCCTAGAAAAACCCTCGAAAACCATAGAAAACCCTAAGAAAACCATAGAAAACCCTATAAATCCATAGAAAACCCTAGAAAATTCTAGAAAATCCTAGAAAAACCGTAGAAAATCCTAGAAAATCGTAGAAAACATAGAAAACCCTAGAAAATCCCTAGAAAACCCTAAAAAACCCAAGAAAACCATAGAAAATCATAGAAAACCCCAGAAAATCTTAGAAAACCCTAGAAAATTCTAGAAAAACCCTTGAAAACCATAGAAAATCCTATAAATCCATTGAAAACCCAAGAAAAACCCTAGAAAATCCTAAAAAATCGTAGAAAACCATAGAAAACCCTAGAAAACTCCTAGAAAAACACTCAAAAATCCTAAAAAACCCTAGAAAATACTAGAAAAACCCTAAAAAACCCTCAAAACCCTAGAAAAACCCTAGAAAACCCTAGAAAAACCCTCGAAAACTCTAGAAAATCCTAAAAAAACCTAGAAAACCCTAAAAATTCCTAGAAAAACCCTCGAAAACCATAGAAAACCCTAAAAAACTCTCGAAAACCCTAGAAAACCCTAAGAAAACAATAGAAAACCCTATAAATCCAAAGAAAACCCTAGAAAATCCTAGGAAAACCCTCGAAAACCATAGAAAACCCTATAAATCCATAGATAACCCTAGAAAATCCAAGAAAATCCTAGAAAAACCCTAGAAAATCCTAGAAAATCGTAGAAAACCATAGAAAACCCAAGAAAACCCTAGAAAACCATAGAAAACCCCCTAGAAAACCCCAGAAAACCCTAGAAAAACCCTCGAAAACCATAGAAAAACCCTCGAAAACCATAGAAAACCCTATAAATCCATAGAAAACCCTAAAAAAACCCTAGAAAATCCTAGAAAATCGTAGAAAACCATAGAAAAGCCTATAAAACTCTAGAAAACTCCTAGAAAAACCTAGAAAACCGTAGAATACCCTCAGAAATCCCTAGAAAACCCAAGAAAATCCTAGAAAACCCTCGAAAATACTAGAGAAACACTCGAAAACCATAGAAAACTCTAAAAAACCCTCGAGAACCCTAAACCCTAGACCCTAGACCCCTAGACCCCTAGACCCTGGACCCTAAACCCTGGACCCTGGACCCTGGACACTAAACCGCCTTTATATATTATAAAAAAATTAAAATTGGTATGTCCACATCTTCGCATGATATCCTTTATCTATGTCAATGACTCAATGTGCGTACTTCATAGGTAAGAAACATGGCCAATAATCCTGATTATATCATGTAAGAACAACAATAACAGTTAAACAGAAATTCAATTAACCAAAAAATGTAGGTCACCTGCCATGAATGTACTTAATTTCAGGTAACAATAATTTTAGCATTAAATAGGTGAATGTTTTGCACAAGGATACTCGCAACTTTTTTATTGCTTGATCTTTGACAGAAATTAAAATAGGAGTAAATACTAAATAGCTATCGGCGTTTGGCATTTTGAGCAACTCACAGCACTTACCATTGCAGGTCTAATTTTGAATATATCTCCACTGCTATAATAATATTAACACAAAATGGTATTCAGCTGAATGGGAACTGAACGAGACAACGCTGCATTTTTTACTTCCAAGCATACACTGTCAGACTCATGGTAAGCATACATCCCAAACAGTGACATTTCCCGACTTTCAAATACTCAACAATATAAGGAGACACGAACAGTGTAAGGTCAAGCCCACCAACATGCTTAACCATGCCACTCTGTTTCAGTAAATAACCATGTCAACGAGGTCTGTAATGTAACATTGTTTTTCCTTCATTGCGCACGCTACCTTGGGCAAAAACTGGATCTTTCTGTTAAATTTAATGATTAATTTATCTCAATACAAAGAAGTTCCATAAAGAACATTCAAGTAGTTCCATAAATAAAATTTAAGTAGTCCTTTTAACGAACCTTACAAGTCGCTAAGCCTTTGGTTGACCTGAATTAGTTGTGGATGATATACCAAATGACGGTCACAG
>NC_029789.2:149877221-149882253 GCF_000816755.2 Arachis ipaensis | reverse complement strand
ATTTTGCAAACTTTAGAAAAGAAAATGAATCAAGCACAACCAGATATACCCGGATAAGAAAAATGTCATGGTCAACCCACTTCGGGTAGTAAAATTTTAAGAGTGTCCAACACAAATTTGAAGCAACATTGGTATCGCAAGTTGCAAAAACTCATGAATGTCATAACTTATGAGCAGTGGGATATGTGCAACATTGACGTTGCATTCAACACACTGATTTAAACCAATACAATGGTTTCACAAACAAAAGATAGTGACCTTCTTCATAAACGGAGAAAGAAAAGACTAAAAAGCACAGGGTTAAAGTATGCTTACAAAATAGAAAACTTCATCAAGAACTTAAGATTTTCAATAAAACACCCCCACTGTTTCAAGACTAGAAGAGATATCAGATGATAAACATAGGTGGGAAATGAGTAATGACTTACCAGATCTGGATTTTTAGGATCCTGAAGATGATTTCTGAACCCAGACTTGTTTCTGCAGACACAATAAGCACTTTAATCGGTTAATCAAGGAAGAGGCATGAGAAAGTACATTAGCAGTTGAAATGTATACCTCGTGAGCACCATGCCCACCACCACCTTTTTTGGATGCCTTCCCATCACCTAAACTGACAGCAACATCATCCTTCCCTATATGGGAAACTCCTCGGCGAGTAAAATTCCTTTGAGGACCTAGACAATTCAAACGATCAGTTGAGGGACGTATCCGTAATCCATTATCATAAGGCAAGAAAGAAACTACGGTGTATATTATGACTCTTTCATAATTAGCCATAATCAGTAAAGAGCACCAACCATTCTCAACAGAGGTACTGCTACGTCCAACTATGGAAGCTAAAGATTCCCCATTCCTGTTTGCAGCAGTAACATTTTCTTTTACCTCTGCCAAAACCAGAGGATAAACAAATTTTATTATGCCAAATTTCAAGTAGGGTATTAATTTCAAAAGAAATATTAGATAAGATATATTGTCTATTTTGTTGGTAAACTCAATGCACAGTCAAAAGGTCAAACCTTCACCTGATTCAGGAAGAGTAGGCTGTATCAATGAGGATGGTGACTGCTCATTATCAGCATGTGAAACATCAGAACGACGAAGAGGTGTCCAAACACCACGGTCAGGTCTATCCTTGTTTCTTGTACGTTTTTCTATTTTCTCACCAACACTACCCAAACCATGTGTATCCTTTTTTACAAACTTTTCATCCAAAGATCTTTTGGAATCCCCTTCAGCATTAAGTTTGCTGCTTTCCAAAGAACGAGCAGGTCGCTTTCCATTATCTGAACTTAAGATTTGAATCTTATGTTGGGTCACAGTTGAAGGTTGACTTTGACGAGCCTCACTATTTAGAAGTATGCTCCTAATCAACCTTCCACTAGCTTCACGCCTCTGGTTCTGTTTTGCAGTAGTTGAACCAGCTGAATTTCCAGATTGTATACTTTGCTGCTTTATCACACCCTCAGTGGTCTGAAAGTGCCATAAAAATTTCTTAATAACAAATTCACAGCAATCAGCTCACCCCATGTTTGAGTAAGGGTCAAAATGGAGATCAGCATCGTATTAATACTGTAGAAAAGGAAGGGACCCTTTATGGGTAAAACAAAACCTACAATAGGAATTTCCCGTTGTTTTCCTTTCAGAAGAAGGATCTTTTTCTTTCCCGAGTCAGAAGTCACCGGGATTCCAGAAATTGGACCTTCAATGCCGTGTACTTCATTCATGGTGGGAAAAAAGTAATATTAGCTGAGATGAATGAGTATACATATTTGAGAGTGTGTGTGTGTGCGCGCGCGCGTGTGTGTATATAAGCACGTATGAATTAAAGATTCATCTTCTACTCCTCTACTTAAGCACATATGAACCAAAGGCATTCACAGGAAAAAGCTAATCAAACAAAATAGAAAGGAAGAAAAGTCAAATTACAAGTTTCAAGTTCAGATATTCCTTTTATATTCGAAGCAGCTGATTGATCCTCTCGCCGGGGGACCACAGTGAAGGCTGACTTGTCTTTGGACTCTTTTCGAGTGGCATCCTTTACATTGTCCTTTTGAACATACTGAAAATCAGAAACAATTTCAACAAGTCACAGCATCTGCTATTTTTTGGAAGAATGAAGGGAACATTGATTAGAAACAATCAATTATTAAAGAGAAAAGAAAAAAACAAAGCTAATTCAAACTTAGTCATGTAATGCCACTGGCGTACAAAGACATTTAGCAGTGACTGATTTCTTGAAGCCTCAATCCTTTATTTCTTTCTGTTTTTATAGAAGAAGGCTCAGAGTCATTCTAAAGCTCAAGGCCCGCTAAAATGTATCCTCAGAATGAAGTGAACCATTGACAGCATGTTCATCTTGTATTTATAGTATTGACAGAAAAATTAATTCTTCTATGAAAATGTCAAGGCATTCAAAATAAGCCAATTTATAGAAAATGCATTCTTTTTAATTACTAAGACTTACTTTTTTCTTTTCCAAGCCTCGTTTGGTATTGCCTGAGCCAAGCTTGCCTCGCATAGCAGCTCTAGCACTTCTGCTACCTTTTGTGGTGACTGGGAAAGCCTATCATTGATTAATAAGCCATAACATATGGAGTATTGTTAAATAACAACCATGATAAACCATCCAAACTTATGTTATCTGCAATGTAACAAATTAAATTGATATAGGACTAGAATAATTTTACTCAGCAGGTGAGGAAGACAAGCCCATTCCAGCTCAACTGTTGTCGATTTATAAGACCCAACTCACCAATCATAACTTAATCATATGTTCACCAACCAATCAGTAATAGATCATCAAAACCCATAACATTCAATGCTCTCTCAAGATTACAAAATACAAGAAGATCCATTCATCATGATAAATACAAGTGTAAACCTTCCCCGTATTTGGAAGCTTTGCATCAAGTAAGAATGCAATTAATGGCTTAATTAAAAAGGCATAAAAATGCTTTCAAATAACATTGACGCAAAGTGGGTGTCCATCTCTGCCTAAACTTAATAAATTGAAATGGTTAACATTTTTACATACTATTATTAATTAAATTTATACAAAATGTCACTCTTTTTAAGCAAAATTAAATCCTGATATCAGCAAGTGTCAATCCCACTTGCAGCCATTATCACGCATTGCTGTCTTTGAAATGTTAAAGCATATTAAGTGCGTGCACGAGCATATCTTAAACATTTGAAATATAATTGTTCAAATCTCTGGGCCCTATTTGGTTTCAGAAAATGTTTTCTGTTTTCATTTCCAGGGTTTTCTGTTTTCACAATTTTATGAAGGAAAAAAAAGTGAAAACAATAAAAACTAGTTTTATGTTTCCATTTTCTGTCTGTACTTTTTCCTTCATAAAACCCTCAAAACAAAAATAAAACACAAACCAAACAGACCCTTAGTTTGTAAAACCATCATAATTCTAATCAAAACTCAACATAGCCAGCAGAAGCCTAGTAAAAGCACATGGGCGTAAAGATACAATATAATAATTAATTCACTAAACTTCTAACAGTTGTCTGAATCAGGTTAAACAACAAGAAGATGAAATAAAACACCTTATCAATAAATCAATCAGCTGCAAATTAAATGCAACATTGAGAGTCTTAACTAATGACATAAAAGTAGACCTGGAATCATTACCTGCGCACCAATGTCAACAGAACGTTTCTGACGAACATATTCCATCAAGGGTGTGACAATAGGTCCTTCCTTGTTGGCCCCTAGAATGAAGGAGACCATTAGGCATGGTAATTTTGAAATATGTCTTCAGATAAATCTTCATGGACTTGTTTAACCTCAATCTTATGACTTATTGCCTACTGACTTTTAATCAAATAAATTTGGTGAAGCTATAACTAACCAGCTTGCTCAGCTTCTTTTCTTTCCAATTGTATTTCTGCACTGGGAAGATGTTCAGGAGGCTTTGCAATGAATTTGAGGAACTCAAGGTAGTCTGGATCTGTCCTTGTCATCAGGGGCAAAAAGACAAGGGGATTAAATGAAAAGTGCACATGTTGTAAACCCCTAACTACCTAGCATTAGAACATTTAAACAATTAGACCACAAAAAGTTAAATCACATTAATACCTTTATATATAGTCCCTTCACGACCATCTTTTTTCGTAGTTGGTCTTGGAACACGCTGAGAAGGTGCATACTCTACTATTGCTTTATGCTGCGCACCTGATTGAATACTAGACATTAAGATTTTGAATACCATTAAAACATTCAACATTAAATACAGAAAAGTAAAACAAACAGCACATAAAGTTTTATATAAATTCTTTATTTAGACTTTTTTTTTAACTTCAATATTATTGGTTTTGAGGGGTATGATTAGAATAGAAGTTCAAAATTGAAGGAAATGATAAATATGAAAATATGGGCCTCTGTTCATAAAATTTGTGAAAAATGTTGATTGATCTATAGACGAGGTGGAATTTTAAGTCCACTAAATGAATTCTGTCATGGAAACAATCAATTAAAGTTGCAACAAGCATAGGCCTTTTAGAAAGCTAAAAAATAGTACAGAAAACATCACTCATGTTTCAAGGAAAAAAAAATTATCCACCACAACAGAGCAAACAAACTCGTCTAAGTGTTCACACAAATGATTGGCATCAAAACAGTTATGGACAAAATATGCCTCGTGAATTACCTCTCTCGTTGACAAAAACATGTCCATCAAAGAACTCAGCAAACTCAAAAACATCGTCAGGACTCTTGAAGTCTATATAAGCTCGAGAATGCCTCTGGTTCTTGTGGCTGCAAATATTATTATAGCATGCAGAAATTGCAATTTCAATGTTATGTTCTGCTTTGTTTCAGTCCAACGTAAAAAGAGGAAGATGGAACTATAATTTGACCAGCAAGATTAAAAGTGTCCGAGAGCCAACAACTACAACTTGATCTAAAGCCCTAGGATTTATTAAAGTATATTCAATGAAAAAAAATGGTGCAGATGCAGCCAAGCCAACAAAACAAGGCTGGGTCAGTATAGCAATAGCATGTTGGTTCATTTCTCTT
>NC_029789.2:149861263-149876995 GCF_000816755.2 Arachis ipaensis | reverse complement strand
ATGAGGTGACAAAACAAACGACTTAAAAAAAAAAAGAAAACGAAAAAGTAAAGAGCATAATAAGTAATAGCAATCAATAAATGATGTCCTATAAATTCCATTTTATTCTATGAATGAATTATTTCTTTGAAGGAAAAAAAAGGGGAGAATTAGAACTTAGAAGGAAGGGGAAGTACCTGGTGTTGCCGGGGCGGAAAGAAAACCAATTGTAGCGAGAAGCGAAGTGATTATCGATGTGATGGAGGAGATCAGATTGAGTCAGAGACGGAGGCAAATGCCTAATCACCACTTTCGTCTTTTCCCTTTCCGAACGGACCTTCATCTTCCAGTTCGATCACCAAAACCAACCTTTTTCTTCCTGTATTTCAACTTCCGTCTTTCCCCTTTCCTTCGCTTTGGCTAATCCATCTAGGCATCTAGAAACAACTCACTCGGTGGGCTCTATCGCCCTTCAATATTTGAAAGCTGAAACCCAATACACCATTCGGCCCAGTTTCCGATATTACTTTCTTTTTTAATTAATGACAATACTACGAGCTCCCAAAAAAAATATTTAATCCGATTTTTTATCTTTGATCTTTTTTTTGAGATTTGATTAGTTTTTGTGTCAAAAAAAAATAATATTAATTTTTTTTGACACAAAGACTAATTAGTCCATAAAAATAAAACTCAGAAATTGAAGTAGATTTTTTTTGTTAAGAATTTAGCTATCTTTTGAGATAATTGTCATGAGCTGTTTAGAATTTTTTTTCTTTTTCTCTTTTATCATGTACTAGCATAATTAAATGGTTTAAATTTAGTATATAATAGCGATTGAGATTTTTATTGAGCTGGTTAAATATGTTGTCTCTTAAATCTAAATATATTGTATCTGGACTATGATATAATACTTAAAATTGGAATTGTTCGATCTCTCCTACCCAAAAAAAATCTCGTGCAAGATACAGTAGCCAAAAAAAAGTTCATAATAAAATTATTTTCCAAATTCAATCTATATATCATTAGATTATTTTGTTAATAAAAATCATTAAGATTATTTAAGTACTCCTATAGCTTTTTTATCATAATTAAAGAAAAAGTTAAGTAAAAAATACCAAAGGATATTTGTTAAGAAAATTAAGGGTTTAACTGTTTACGCCTTTACGGATACATATTAGAATTTACAATCACCAATTGAAAAAAAAAATTCATAAAATATACACAAAATTTAAAATTTTAATGTATTTTTTATACATTAATAAAAAATTAAACTACCGAAATAATATTCAAAAATTTATATTTCTAACAAAAATAATTCTAAAAAGTACAACCAATAAATAAACTTTTAAAAGAATGTTATAAAAATAGTCCAAAAAGATTTATTTGTAAGTAGCAAACAAATTGTATATTCAATAAATAACTTGTATATTTTATTTGAGTTTTTATAAGAATATTTAGACAAATATTTAAAAAGATACATGCAAAAAGATTGAAATAAAATTCTATCAATGGATCTCTTTTTCGTTTTTTTATTTAATTCATTTAGCATAAAATTACTATAAAATTGTTTCATTTCACCGAGGTTGGTTTTCGTAAGATCGGTGGTGAAGACAACATTGTCTTAAGTTTTTGAAAGGCCGTTTCATATTCTGAGTTCTATGTGAAGCATTGCTGTTTCTTGAGTATGTTAAAGAAGTGTTGTGAATGATTGGATATTAATGGTAAGAATCAAGGTAACGCGGCTAGTCTTTCATTTAATTATTGTATCTTGTTTATTGTTCGATGACTTCTTATTTTTATTATTGTTTTATATTTTTCAGGGTTTGCCTTAATGCTCCTTGATGTGAGCATGAAATCGAGAAATTTGTCGCTTTTAACTCCAAAGACACATTTTTTAGGGTTAAACCTCATGTTATGTTGTCTTTATTACTTGAAGACTTCTTCTAGGTCAACTCTATGATTTCGGTCTCGTTCTGTTTTTACCACCATGTCGTCAAAGTAGACCTCGAGATTCTTTTTTATTTGTTTGTTGAAAACTTTGTCCATGAGTCATTGATAAATGACACCTGCATTCTTTAAGCCAAAAGACATAACCTTATAACAATAAAATTTACTAATTCAGTAATAAAAGCTGCTTTGTATTCGTCCTTGGGATGAATTAGGATTTAGTTATAGTCTGAATATGCGTCTAGGAAACTTAAAATATTATAACACGAGGCATTATCTACAAGTTTATCATTACATGGGAGAGGGTAAGCATCTTTTAGACATGCTTTATTTAAATTAGTAAAGTCTACACACATTCGCCATTTACCTGAGGCTTTCCTTACCATTACAACGTTGGACAGCCACGTTGTAAAACGCAGGTCTTTTATGAATCCTGCGTGCAATAGTTTCCGAGTTTCCTCCAGGCATACTGACCTTTTTTTGTCGCCCATGTTTCTTTTTCTTTGTGATATAGGTCGGATTTTTGGGTCAATTTGTAATGTATGGCATATGTAGCTCGGATCGATGTCAGGCATGTCTGCTGGAGTCTATGTGAAGAGGTCAACGTTTTTTCGGAGTATGTTGATGATGTTTTCTTTGTTTCCTGCAAGGAGAGAGCGGCTTATGTAAGTAAAATGATTGTCATTATTGTCTAATGTTATCTTTTTAAGATTGTCTATTGGTGAGGGTCTGTCTTGAAGATCTTCTCTGGGGTCAAGGTCTGCTATGTTTGAAATATTTGCCATGTTGAATGTATTTCTCGAAAGCTCGATTCTTGGAGCATTTTCTAATTTGATTTTAAGGCTTTCGTTGTAACAATGCCGAGCCTCTCTGGTGGAGAGGATTATGCCAATTCGGAATATAGACAAAACGATTCCGTTGATAGCATAGTCCGAATTGACAATCGATCCTCTCAATCAAAGTTTAGAAGGACAAATTATCACAATTAAAACCAATATAAACCGGGAGTTTGAATTCCCAGGTCGTCTCCCAAGGACCAGTGATTAATGAGTGCGCAATTTCGGTTGTGAAGATAACAAGATTTTCAATGAAGAGATAAACAATTAAAGGAATAAAAGAACATTCAAAATTGCAAGTAATGTACTAATAAAGGAATTAAAGAACTAGCTATGTAATATGAACAAATAAGATATAAAAGTGATTGATGTATGTATGTGTGTGTGTGATTCAAAGCATAAATAGAATCTTGGCTTGGGATAAGCTAAGGGTCCTTACCTTGTTGCAACCACAACTATGACAATTGTAATGGATTAATCTCACTTAGTTAACCCTTACATCGGAGAGTAGGTCAAGTGAGCATAGTTATTCTTAATCCACAAATCCTAACTCACTTGCTAATCGCCTTAGCAACAAGTTAGCGTTAGTGGAAACAAGAACAATTAACAATCCAAAAATTATTACTAAATGTTGGACATTCCAACTCTAGGAACCCATATGCTCATTTTTTCCAAGCCAAGAGGTGGAAATTTAGCCCATAATCAAAATTGACATTTCCACAAACACTTGGTGGGCATAAACATAAATCATGACAAAATTGAGAAAATGCTTGAAACTATGAGCAACAAATGATCAAAAGCAACAATAGTAACTCAACCAAGCATATAACAATCATCAATCATCAAAATCATCAACAAGAGATCAAAATTGCAAAAAGTATATGTATTAATTATATGACTTTAACTACAAGAAAGAGATCAAAATTGTAACTATAAAAAGTAGTAATTAAGAAATACTTACAATGGAGGCTAGCAAAAATCCAAGATCAAAATTGGAAATGGCACTTGAAATGTAAAACCCTAATGGTGTTGAGAGAAAACTTAAAGAAAAACTAAACTAAAGCCTCCTACTACTATCTAAAAACTACCCTAATGACATGCTATCCTTCTACTATGTTTGCCCCCTCCAATATGAGCTATGGCCATCAGAATTAGGCCTCCAATCCCTCAAAAACGTGAGTCACATGCGTTTTTAATGAAAGCATGTGCGGGCACCTGTGCGTACGCACAGACGTGTGCACACGCACACTTGGCCGAAATCTCAGGTTGTGTGTACGCACAAGAGGCTGTGCGCACGCACACTTCGCAATGCTTTGGATGATGATGCGACGCACAAGATGTTGTGCACTCACACACTTTGCTTTGCTTTGCTACCTGTGCGTACGCACAAGGTGCTGTGCGCACGCACACATCGCTTTGCTCTTCTCCTTTGTTTCTTCATGCTTCCTCCTCCTTGCATGATCCTTTTCCATTCTCACCAAGCCATTCCTATCTTATACCTCTGAAATTACTCACAAACAACATCAAGGTATCGAATGGAAGGCAAATGGCATAAAATAGGTCAAATTAGGCATAAAAGAGCATGTTTTCATAATCAAGCACAATTTAGGAGGAAAGCTCAAAAGCATGCTATTTAATGGAATAAGTGTAGGTTTGTATGATAAAATCCACTCAATTCTAACAAAAAATTATCGTAAAATATGGATTCATTACTCTCTCTGATCAGAGTGTATAATGGCTACTTGGTTGTCCTGTACCTGAAACTTAGCACAAAGGTGAACAGTAGATATGATAGCACCAAAAGAATTCAAAAAAGGTCTACCAAGAATGACATTATAAGGACTAGGGCAGTCCACCACCAAGAACTGCACGTCCTTTGTTGTTGATAGAGGGTAGTCACCCAATGTTACTTTCATCCATATGCTCCTGAGAATAGGTACTCGTTTTTCTGAGAATCCTACCAATTCTCCCGAGGAAGGTTGCATTATTTTGTCACTTAGCTTCATCTTCTGGACAGTAGAGTAGAATAGGATATCAGCACTGCTGCCCGGGTCAAGTAGGACTTTCTTAACTAGGAGGTCTCCCGCTTGGATGGAAATGACCACTGGATCGTCTAGATTGGTGGCTTTTGCTTGGTAGTCAGATTGCTCGAAGGCTATGGTGGACATGTTCGGTGGTTGGACGACTTCCGCTGTTCCTTAGATCATTAGCATTGCTCGGTAGCTTCTTTTTCTTGCCGAGCTCGTATGCCCGCCGCCTGCGAACCCTCTTGAAATACAATTAATAACCCCCTTGTTGGTGGGGGTTGGTGTTTAGCCTTCTCGGTGATGTTCGGGTTTTTCTCGGACTATATATTGGTTGAACTTTGTTGACCTTGTTGTATTCGTCCGCTTACATATTTGTCCAGATGGCTTTTTTTGGCCAATCTTTCTAAAATATCTTTCGCGATCACACATTCATCAGTGGTGTGGCCAAATTTTTAGTGGAAAGCACAATGCTTTGATTTGTCAACGTAACTTTGATCTTGATATGAACCTGCTCTACTTGAAGGTTTGATGATCTTCGCGTTTAGTATCTCTTTGATGATATCTTCCCTTCTAGTATTGAATTGTGTGTCGCATCGTACTTTGGTGTCAGCTTGAAAGATTTCTTGTGGTCTTTGTGGTTTGGTGTCTTAGGGTGCCTCTCCTCCTCCCGACGAGGTAGCTATTTGTTGGCTCTCCGAGATTCTCTGAGCTCCTTGATTTCCATCTGACCTGTGGTTTTTTCTCGAAATTCTTCCAATGTTCTCGGTTTAGTTACAGCTATTATTTCTTGGAACTTGCCAGGTCTGAGGCCGCTCTTAAAGGCATGCAGGTGGACCTCTGGGTTTAGATCGGGAATTTCCATGGTCGCATTGGCAAATTACGTCATGTAATCCTTTAAACTCTCATGCTGGCCTTGCTTAATGGTACTTAGGTAGTCTGACTCGTGTACGTATATCTTTGATGCAGCAAAGTAATCAATGAAAGATCGCGCCAATTCCTCGAAAGAAGATATAGAACCTGCAGGCAACTTAGAAAACTAAAGTAATGCAGCACCGTCTAAGAAAGTAGCAAATGCTCGACAAAATATAGGTTCAGAGGCACCATTAAAAAACATCATAGATTGAAATTTCTTAACGTGGACGCGGGGGTCGCTGAACCCTTGGTATGGCTTAAGATCGGTTGGCAGTACGAAATTCTTCGGCATTTGGAGTTTGACAATGCTTTCTGAGAAGGGGTTGTCTATGGTCAGCCTTTCTTTTGGTGGGGTGATTTCGTGGGGTTCTGCTTCCCGCGATTTCGCACTGTTCCCACTGGGGTTTCCTTCGCCATGCTTGTCGTTCTGATTTTTGGACGACCATTTGGCTATCCTCCGAACCTCAGCTTGTAGCTTGGCAATCTGAGCCATAAGGTCGACTTGTGTGGGTTGTTGGACCCCGTTATCCGCCATACACGAGGATTGGTAATCCTGCGTAAAAAAGATAAAAATAGTGTAGAGGAGATGGTGGGGTTAGATAAATCGGTCCCCACGGTGGGCGCCAAATGTTCTATTAAAGGATATTCTTCTGAGTTATAGCTCGGCGATGCGCTGCTCCATGAGCTTTTATGATTAGTGAAGAGTTATCCCCGGAACTTGGATTGCGGCGTGGAACTTCCAAGAAAGATTTCGACGCTCAAGTCAGTAATTTTCTTTAGAAGGAGAAAAATAAGAAAATACGTTATTGTGGTGAGATTGTAGCTGTTCTCCATAATAGATAGCATTCGTAGTATTTTTTCCAGTCTGTGTTGTGAGGGTAGCTCGCCTTATTATATAGATGAGTGAAGTTGGTATCTGCAACAGTTTGCAGAGGTAGTGTTCGGATTCTTAGGGAAGTTAACTATGATTTTGAATACGAGCTTTAGTGGTGCGGGATTCTCGTCTCTTTTGGTTTTAACGAGATTTCCTCGTCAGCCCGATATATGCTCGATGGGTTACTCTGAAGTCGAGGTTGTAGGTATGGTCCACTTCCAAAACAAAATTTAATGTCTACAAATTTTATTGAGAATATATATTATTGGAAAGTTTTCACCTATACCAGCCAATTTTGCTTGCACACTGCTATGTCACATACGGTCCAATAGCATGTTTACATTTTGTCTTGTAGCTATTAGTGGAATTACAAAACAATCACTAAAATGTACTAATAAAAGACAAAAAAAAATCAGACTTAATAGTGACTAACACAGAATACGACCGTGCTCTGTTTGGTTACTGTCTTCAAAATAGATGAACACAAACACAACTATATAAAAGATATGGACACAAATAGACATAAAATTTTTAACGTGTTTGAAAATAGTGTACAAAACACAACAATTTAATTTAAATGTCCATTTTATTCTTATTAGTTATCTACCATCATCTACCACCAATACTAACGCTCCCGCCACTATAGCTTTCTACCACCACCACCGCCACCTGCAATTTTTTAGCTTTGTCGCAAAATACTATCTTCAACTTTCATTTATTCATCAGCTCAGCAATTCAATTTTTTCATTAAAAGAAATTGAAACAAGTTGAAATAAATAAAAAAGAGAACGAATGTGAGACAGACAGATCTCAAGAATGGTCAACCACTATTTTGGACTTTTTTAATTTTTTGTCGCCTTTCTTAATGAAATTGATTCAAGTAATAGTAGAGACGAACAGATCTGAGCAACACCTGATGAGTGTAGACGAATAAATCTGATCGAAGATGATGAAATGGTGGTGATGGGCGCGACTATGTGAAGAGAAAAAGAGAAAAGAGGAGGAAGAAGAAAGAAGGGGCGTCAGTGGTGGCGGCTTGCGGCAGCGGTGTGGAGGGACACAACAATGGGGGGAGAAATAGAGTGATGGGTGTGGCGATGCGAAGAGAGAAAGAGAGAAGGAGATGAGAAAGAGAGGAGAGGCAATGGCTATGGCTATGGCAGTGGTGTGGAGGAGAGACACATCCATGGAAGAGGGAGGATGGAGGAAGGGACGTGGAGGTTGAAAAGATTTTGGGGTTAGAAACACAGAATAGAGAAGATAATAAGAGGAAAAAAGGGGGATTAGGGTTAGATTAATTAGGAACATAGTCGGGATAAAAATATAAAATTTTATGTCTTATAAGTTGTGATTTAATGTCTCAACTTAAAGGAGAAACACTAAAAATATGTATTTTGTGTATATTTGTGTACCATCATGTCTATAAAAAATCTGTGTCTCAACAAACAAATGATGGACATGTGACACCGTGTCCATATATTTAATGTCCAGAGACACCAACTAAACCCACCTTAGCAGAATTTAATAAATTTAGCCAAACTGAAAGTTGAAAGAGTGGAAGCTGTTGGGGCGTGCCGTACTGCCATAGGTTGAAGTGCTGGGCAAGTAATTGTTCATTAGTTGGGTCAATTTTTGTTTTCATTTTTGATGTACAAGTTATTAATCTTTGAAAAATAAAAAATGTTATTTGTTTACTAAAATTAACCACTAAAATCAATCATTATGTATTTATATATAAATACACGTATTACTTTGATAAATCAATATGTTACACAGTATTAAATTGTTGATATCTCTGCAATTAAATTAAACTACATTCTTCTAAAATTCTAAATCAAAGAAGGAAAAAAAACATTCAATAAGAAGAAAAGTAAATAAAAGTATATTATTATATTTTACATATTTAAATTTATCTATAAAAAAATACACTAAAAATAAAAACAAAATTAAGGTAGCAACGTATGTTTTGGGATTTGTTTTAATTTTTTTTTTAAATTTATATAACAAAAGACTAATTAAAAGATGAGGATTTCTAGTATTATTGTATAGTTAATTATCACTTTTTCATTAAAAATTAGATTAATACTATTTTTTCATTATTGGTCTTGTTTTATATAATGCAAAACTCTGATCATATAAATTACGGACACTTTACTAAGTTAACGTGTTCACGTGTCGGACACATTTTGGACACGACACTCACTGACACTCGTCGGACACGCGTGTCTGCTATGTTCAACCGTGTCTTAATAAAAAGCAAGAATTCTTCTTCGGACACACTTGGACACACCTAAATACCATCACGTGTCAGCGTGTCCAGTCTTATTCTTAACATATATTCTTGAAAAAAATTTAGATATAGTATATATTATTATTTATTAAAATAAAAAATATTTTAAATACTTGATATAATTAAAATAAGACACTAAAAATAATTAAAAAAATTAATTTATATTTTAATATCAATAAAATATCAAAATATCATTACGATTTACCTAAAAAATACTTTATATTTTATATGTATGCAGGTCCACGTGTCTTATAAAATTTTAAAATTCGCGTGTCAGTGTATCCTGTGTCGTGTCGTATCCCGTGTCCGTGTCAATAGTAGTTTGATCTACTGCTCTTAATTATTAAGCTTCCTTTACTTGGTTGTCTTTTAGTTTGGTCCTTAAATTTACATGACTCAAAAAACCTCAGTATTATAGAATCTTCTTAAGATATTCCTTTAATTATAATCAACAAGCTCTTAATGTTAATTATCGTTGCAGCCACATCATGTTGTGTTCTCTTTCGCAATTGCAATATTCATGTGTTTGGAATAAACATTACTTTATGCAATGTGGCTAATTGAGTTAATTCAACCATCACTTATTCGTTTTTTAACGTCGCCTTTTACTTCACATATGATAATGTCATATACATGATTCTAACACTAATTAGTAACTAGAGCGGTGTTTCTATTGAGAAAGGAACATAAAGGATATTGATAGGTCAACATATAATTTAAAAATATTTTACAAGCTACTTTTAATATTTTATAAGTTTTACTCTTTACCTAATATTATTTTTTTGGTTTTATTCATTAAATTATTATCTGTTAATATAATTTTTATTCATCTTTAATCACTACAAGAGAAACAGTACTTAGCAGCGGAAAATTGTCGGCGTTTCGCCTAATATTATTTATTTCGTTAACATAGTTTCATTCATTAAATTATTATATATTAATAATATAACATTGACAAAAATAACAAGCAGAATCAACCATTATTTTTTAGTTTTATCTAACTTATATTCTAAAAGTACATTTTAAGATTACCAATTAAAAAAATTTGTATAGAAAAAATATAAAATTTAATTTTTTAATACATTTGTTGTTCGTTTATTAAAATAAAAATTTAAAAATTTTTATTATTATAACCTTAACATATATTTTTAAAATACAAGTTAACTAAACTCTTAATTTTTTTTTTCCTATAAAACAGAACTTACATGGTGAATTTTAATCAATTAATTACGTTAACCTCTACAGTTGCATAATTATATTTTAAATAATTCATTCTGATATTATGCCTGATCTTTAATGAAGGTGATCCTATTATTTTCTCAAATTCTCCATAACCCAAAATGCTACTTACCAAAAATAAATGGCCCAATCTTTCCATTAGCTTAGCTTGCGCTTGTAGCTGATATCTCAGCTATAAATATTGCCTACGAAGAACGACAAAAACAGCCTGAAGTGCAAACAAAGTAATTGTTAAAGGATCTATTTTGGTTCACGCTTGTATTGATAAAGAGAATTGACTACACCATTCTTTTACTTATTCTACAACATTATTTTGCCAATTCATCTGCAACTTTAAAATTTTTTAATATATATCTCAATGGCTCTGCTTCATGGCATAGCAATATGCCATTAAAGTGGTCCGACACACGTGAAAACTTTTCTATATTATTTAGTTATTTTCACCATATTCTAAATTTTTTAAGAACTTTATCTATTGTTCGTACATTTCAATATTGTTGTACCATGAATTTTGAAGTGCTATTTTAATAATTTATCCTTAAATAAAGAGACAATTTAAAGGCTTTTATTCAATTATATTATTATGTATTTTTAGAACAAATATATTAACTGAATCCTGAAAAATATTTGAAAAGGGAGGAAGAAAAATCCAGTATACCTGATGTCATTTTAAATAATTTCACTTTTATTAACTTTATACACATTTAATAAATAAAAAAATAAATTATAGACACATTAATATTTATTGATACACTAATAGTAATAGTAATAGTAGTAATAATAATAATAAAACAAATGAAACATACCCGAAGCTTACACAAGTCACTTACAAGTCAGGAAATTAAATCATGCCCCTTCCTCTTCAAGATTTCATGATCTAGAAGTAAAAATGAAATACTCCTCCCAATTAGGCTTCTTCCACTGTACTACACATACAACTATAATCGTTAATAATGCAAAGATAGATACATCAAATCATGTTCACCATTAACCTATGGAATTTGAGCTATTTCCACCAAAATTTTGTGCAGAGATTGTGGCTTGGAGAAGAAAGGACAGTGGTCACTGCCTTTGATTTTGAAAACTCCTTCAGGTGGGTTTTCCCTCACTAGCTTCTCTTGAACATCTGGTGAAAGGGCACGATCATCCAATGTCTGAATGTAAAACCGGCGGCCTCTACCATATTTGTTGGGCGATAAAGATAGCTTCTCCATGATAGGGCCAAGAGGGCTAGGTCTCATGGAAACCATGGCTAAAGCAACATCCTGAAATTGAAAATTACCTAGTTTCAAATTGAATGGATTCAGGCTTAATTTGATAAAACCTTTTGAAGAGGTGAACATCTCATTTTGTGTTTGATAAATCAACATGTGATTGTACTTGCCGTGTTTAAAAATTCAGTGTTTTCTAAAACATATAAGGAGGTGCTTTTTAAAGTTAACGTGTACTTATCAAAATTTATCATTATACTTATATCTATCATGGTTTATTTAAATTCTAAAAATTATTTTACCAAAACATAATTTTTATTACTTGTGCTTATTGAAAGTCATTTTTAGTTTGATTTACCATTTTTAAAAGGCTATCTTTCCGAAGTCAGCTTTAATAAATTATTTTTAGAGAAAAATTGCCAAACCAGCCCTCAATAAGGAAATAATATGTACTGATGGTAACTTGAAAAAAGCTAATTCAAATTGTTACAAACCTAATTTATAGTTGAGTATTTTAATTTTTCAAATATTTATATTTTCCAAGGTCATCCTGTGCTTGAAGTTTTTCCATGTAAGCTTTGTAGAACAAGAACCTATTTTGGTAAAGTTTTGTCTTTTCAAAATGACTAAATTAGCTTATTAAAGATAGCTTTTGGTAACAACTATATTTGGAAAATCAAAATAAAAGTGACTTTCAATAAGCACAAATTACAAAAATTATATTTAAGAAAAATGCTTTTAACATTTAAAATGACTTTAATTAAAAGAAATATAATAAAAAGTAAGAATATAAAGAACGGCAAAAGGCAAATATTCTTAACCAAGATGAAATTAGGGGCAAGGGACTTCTAATAATGCATCTATTTTGATCCAACCAAATAAAGGAAAAATATAGGTAGACAATGAGAGTACTAAACAATGTGAACAATAAATATGTCGGATATTCAATTCAATAAGTATACAAATGATTATGTTCATTATTTTTAATTGGATGGTTATTCCTTTTGATTCGGTTTACTCATGCACAATTAATAATGAGTGGATGTTCAATTCATTAGGTGTGCGGATGGTTATCCTAATGTTAGGGTTTAGGGGATAATTTGAGAGTAGAGTGTTTTTTTACTTTATTGGGTCAATTCTAGAGCCTATTGTTCACATTGTTCACAAAAGTCATTGTCTACCTAGCAAAACCCCCAAATAAAACACATAATTACAAACACCACATAGTGCCACAAAATTTTAGACTTTTATTCTCCATATTTCATCCAAACCCTTCAAAGCAGTCAAAGAAAAACTGCTCCCTCCAGCACACATCAAACACATTGATCCAAAAGGAAAGTCGATGTTAATAATGCATGAGCTACATTTCAGAGCTTTGGCTTAATAAAACATAAATTGGAGGTGAAATAAAAAAAATGAACGGGTTTGCAGCATGTCAGAAGGTTGATGAATTCTTAATCCAATCAGGTATTGCTGGCCCTTACACAGAGCAATGTTTCAAGAATAAACCTCTCCAAATTAAGAAAGAATGAAAAAGAAAAAAAACAAAAACAAAAACAAAAAGGAAAAGGCAACATAAACAATTATACCAGAAGAGACCACCACTATATAGAAACCAAAGAATCTAGGAGGAAAATGTTAGAAATAGAGTTGCATCCATCATACCTTAGATGGGGACTGGTTAAAATATAACCCTTTCATCTGCTCTTTCTCAAACATAAATCCTGTGGGGGGCTTTTCTTTACCATTCCCATGTATCAAAAACTTGGATTCTTTCATAAAATGTTCAGCGGAGCCAAGCTGCAGAGTAGATAATGTGAGAAAAATTACACGTTCTTCATGGTAAAATGCAAAACAAGGTTAATCAAAACATTAAGATTTTCATAAGTTCTCTCAAAGCATCATTTTACAATAGTCATGGACAGTGACACCACTATGCGGCACATTAGAGCAATAAAACACTAGAAATTTATGTATTTAAGATGGTAAAAAGGGGGGGGAAACCATACAGTTTGCCAGAAAATTAGTTAAGACATCAAATTCTAGAATCTGAGTTATTGAAAACAAACAGTCATGACATTGTAAATTTGTGATGATAGAGTAAAATGCAACCTAATGATAAGCTAGTAAGGTATTTGAGGTTGCACTACCCAAAGACAGAAGTAAAAGGAAAGATGTAAGACCTTAGGAAAACCGTTCTATATTATCAACCCCTAAGAAGTGATCTATTCCAACCCAAGGTTCCTGAACTATTTGTGCCGCATAGTCGGCAACTTATACTCCACATAAAAAACATAATTGCCAAATGAATGGTTACGTAGTTGGAATGCTTAGTTGGGCACTACATATTATATAAAAATGTTTTAGCATGTGTTATCATTAATTAAAGGTTGATTGGAGGATCTATTCACCATAAGTGAACCCTAAAAAGTTCAACTGATCATCACAAAGAAATTAACCAGGTACCTCGTCAGCGAAAACATCAAAAGGCCTTTGGCCATCAGTCACCATCGTAGCACAAAGGAAAATAGCTTTTGAAATCTTCTCTGAATAATGTTCCAATGCATAAGAAATGCAGGCACCACCAATGCTATGACCAATAAGAATAACCTGCAAGATTTCCATTTTCATTAAATACATAGATTAACATAGGGTAATGAGATGTGTCAAAGATAACATATTTTCAATGTCACAGTTTCAAACCTTTTCATCATCCGGAAGGTTTACAAGATAATCAGTTAAAGGTTTTGAATACTCTGCCAATGTTGTGACACTGTTAGCATCAGTGAGATCAATTCCAGAACCGGTAAGATCTAAGGCAATGGGAAGCAGGCCTGATTCTTCCAGTAGGGCAACAGTCTTGTACCAACACCATGCTCCAAAACCTTCTCCATGGATTAATACAAACTTCTTTATTTTAATGTTCTCCAGAATCTCTGGAACCTGTGCAAGATATGGGAAGCAAGAGAGCAGTAGAAATTAAGGAGGAATTATTTTAATCATATGCATAAATTGAAACTCCTAAGATTTCAATTGAGGAGGAATTTTTCGTAATTTAAATTTAAATAACAAGCATAATCAACCTGCATTAACAAACATAATTAAGCACCAACACCTCAGTTGGTTTATCCAATGACAGTATTAATGGTACAACTGTTGAATGCCATCTAGTTCCAAACACAAAATCAGCCCTAATTCTCCCCTTAAACAACTATGCTAAACTTTCCTAAATGAGGCAAAATTACCTGCATTCTTCCATCAGGCTTTGGAATAATTGGAAGTCAAAATGCATTGGTAACTTATAAATGTCATGGTTTTCGTTTGAAACTCCAAACGCATGGCCAAAATCTACATGATTATAAGGTTTCAATACCCAAACCAAACATGCAGCTTCATACATATGCAACAACATGATTGCGATGCAAATTGCATAAAATAGAGTTTTGGAGACGACGGTGACAAGGCTTTGGTGGAGTCAGCACTGGGCAACTCAACCTACACAAGGCGGGCAGAGAAGTGGGGTACGTATATTGGTAAATAAATTGCATCTGCTTTTGAAAGCACGGTGAATTGGCCATGTACTTTTTCCAGATGCACCTTTAAAAAAAAAAAAAAAGAAAAAAATAAAGGAAAAAGTTGCCCTTGGATACCTTTTCTAATACTTTTCGGCTATGGCCTGTCCTGTTGAGTGAAGTTGCTCCCACCACTAACAATTAACTATTTTTCCCCCTTTCCCTCCTACCCACGAGCTCCTCAAAGATCTTAATCATGACAAGCCACTTTTTGGCAGTGAAGAACTGATTGAAAAAAGAGGTGTCGCGGTTTGGTAGCGTACCTGTACCTGTTTATTGACGGAGAAAGAATCAGAGAGATTGCGCCTTCTGGAGCTCGTGGAGCCGATTCTCCTTGACATGGAACCTTCGAACCTCTGAGACAACTGATGCTGTTGGAGTGCCATGGAGAGTGCCTGTAGATGCAGGTCTTCCTCTGCCACCAGCTTCCTCTGTGATCTGCCCATTCTCTTGCTTCTCGATCCAACATCTTTCGTCTCCTTCTTTGTCATGCAAGTAAAACGATTCCCCATCTCTTCCTTCACCTTCACAATCACTTTGAAAGTTTAAAGTTCTCAGCTCTTCCTCTTTCTTATTATTATTAATTATTATTATTATTATTATTATTACATAACAACTTTTGGACTATAAGTTTCTGCTATATTTCGTAAATTATCGAGATTTTAGCCAACCCCAAGTTCTCAGACTCAACAAACTAAGCGTATTATTATATTATATGATTTAATGATTATGATTATAAAAAACAAATTAAAAATACGTAAATTTCGGTTGTTGAACATACGGAGTTGTTGAGGAAGGGCGTTGGTGCTTCTTCTTTTTCTGTCTTATCATCACCTTCTCCTTTA